>NC_064633.1:573480618-573782952 GCF_023864275.1 Schistocerca cancellata | reverse complement strand
AGTATTTTGCAGCTGTGGCTTATTAAACTGATAGTTCGGTAATTTTCACATCTCTCAACACCTGCTTTCTTAGGGATTGGAATTATTATATTCTTCTTGAAGTCTGAGGGTATTTCGCCTGTCTCATACATCTTGCTCACCAGATGGTAGAGTTTTGTCAGGACTGGCTCTCCCAAGGATGTCAGTAGTTCTAATGGAATCTTGGCTACTCCCGGGGCCTTGTTTCGACTCAGGTCTTTCAGTGCTCTGTCAAACTCTTCACGCAGTATCATATCTCCCATTACATCTTCATCTACATCCTCTTCCATTTCCATAATATTGTCCTCAAGTACATCGGCCTTGTATAGACCCTCTATGTACTGCTTCCACCTTTCTGCTTTCCCTTCTTTGCTTAGAACTGGGTTTCCATCTGCGCTCTTGATATTCATGCAAGTGGTTCTCTTTTCTCCAAAGGTCTCTTTAATTTTCCTGTAGGCAGTATCTATCTTACCCCTAGTGAGATAAGCCTCTACAGCCTTACATTTGTCCTCTAGCCATCCCTGCTTAGCCATTTTGCACTTCCTGTCGATGTCATTTTTGAGACGTTTGTATTCCTTTACTGCCTGCTTCATTTACTGCATTTTCATATTTTCTCCTTTCATCAATGAAATTCAATATTTCTTCCGTTACCCAAGGAGGTCTAGTAGCCCTCCTTTTTTTTTCTACTTGATCCTCTGCAGCCTTCACTACTTCGTCCCTCAGAGCTACCCATTCTTCTTCTACTGTATTTCTTTCCCCCATTCCTGTCAATTGTTCCCTTATGCTCTCCCTGAAACACTGTACAACCTCTGGTTTAGTCAGTTTATCCAGGTCCCATCTCCTTAAATTAAGTAGCTTCTCAATTGGCCTCAAAAGGGCTGACTGCACCCCACTTGCCGACAGCACTCGGTGACCCATCCAAGTGCGAGCCAAGACTGACAGCGCTTGACTTCGGGGATCTGACGGGAACCGGTGAAGTTTAAATAAAGCCACGTAAAATTCATAATGTCCATAACGTATAATGATGCATTTACTAATTGGGGGCCTGTGTGCAACGTTATCTGTACAATTAAAATGAGAATGAAAACGTGGCATTAAAGTTAAAATCTTCTTAAATGTTAGGCTGCGTCGTACTTCCTTCTACAATAATCAACGTTTCGACTCCTCCGCTGGGATCTTCTTCAGGATGCTTCGGTTTCCACTGTTGCTAAAACACTGTCAGAGACCAGTGTCGCGTTCTCTTATAAAGGGGAGTTTTCCGTCGTTTGTGCAGGAGAAGTGGGAGTATCGGTTAAAATTCTTGTGCAGGTGCAGGCCGAAGAAGTAAGACAAGATATGTCGAGAGTTCTAAGGAAATTGAAACCTCCCAAAAGCAACATATCAATGCAGGAAAGGAAATCTCTTAATGGACTCACGAGAAACGAAAGCATTGTTTGAACGAAATCGGATAAGGGGAATGCTACCGTTGTTTTGGACGCTCTGAATTATCACAGGAACAACTACTAGCTGGTCCTGTACACCGCAAGTTAAAAAGCGATCCGACGAACAGAATCGTTCGGAAAGTGAAAAACCTGATATCAGCCTCCAGATTGGACAGCTCTATTACAAAGAATACATCGAATACTTGTCTCACCCAGAATGTATAGACTATCCAAGATATATAAAGAATCGGTTCCTTTGACGCCTATCGTCAGTGGGAATAACTCGCCAACTTATTTTTTAGCACTGAGACATCTAGCTGGTAAAACAAATGCTTTTGTCAAACATTTGAAACATTTCTTTAGAAATTATACGCACTGCGAACATATCTGCAGGTGACTTTCTTGTCAGCTTCGATGTGGCATCGTTATTTACTAACGTCCATGTCAGTTGCAACGGAGATCATAAGGGAGAAAACCGTTTGTAACTTAATTGAATTATGTCTTCACTCGAGCTATTCTAAATACAATGATGAATTCTATGAACAGGCTGTCGTCCATGCTATAGACTAACCCATATCGCCAGTTGCAACTGACATTTTTATGGAGCATTTTGAGCAACAGGGCATTAAGCAGTGCTCCTTTGAAGCCTCCTTGTCGGCTCCGCTATGTGGTCTATACATTTGTTATATGGCCACACAGTGTAGAAGAACTTCATTCGTTCCACAATTTGTTAAATTTAACTCAGCCAAAAATCAAATTTACCTTGGTGGATGAGAGGGAGGTCGGTCTCCCGTCCCCAGATGTGTTGGTAGACAGAGGGTGTGATAACACACTAGGTCACAGAGTGTACAGAAAGCCGTTAACACAAACAGGTATTTAGATGCCACTTCGCACAACCACCCAACACAGGAGCAAGCAGTGCTCAACACTCTGTCTTCACGTGCCTTCCGTATCATCAATGACCGCAACCTGGAATCGGAGTTGGATTTTTTAAAGAGGACAATGAAGTCAAACGGCTATGTTAGTTGCTCAATCTACAGGGCCTTTACGCGGAATATTAATTACGCTAATACGAATGACGAGGAACTGCCTTCTCACTCCGTCCGGTTATCGTTCGTTTCTAGGGTTACTGACCTCTTAAAAAGAATTCTTAAAAAAAAATGGTGTCCGGACATTGTAAGGTGGCTACACTGAGCCACAGCGCCAGAGATTGCGCCAAAGAGTATTATTCAGCCGCCTCCACTGTCAGTAGTTGTTCAGAAGCGGTGGTAGGAAGTGCTTGTCGTGAAGTCGTCGTAGTGAGTTCTTGTCGAGAAGCGGTGGTAGAGAGTGCTTGTGGAGATGTTGCAGTAGCGTGTCGTTGTTGAGAAATTCCCATGGAAAGTGTTTGTTCAGATGTTGTCATATTGTTTTGATGGGCTAGACACCAGATGTTGTTGGATTAGGGATGCTGTAATGTGATTTTCGTCAATATATATGAAGGTAAAAAAATTCCTTTTTTTATTATTTCAATTTCTTAAACAATAATGCCTCTTGGTCACAGATTCAGTCAACAAAGCATCTGGTTCAAATGGCTCTGAGCACTATGGGACTCAACTGCTGAGGTCATTAGTCCCCTAGAACTTAGAACTAGTTAAACCTAACTAACCTAAGGACATCACAAACATCCATGCCCGAGGCAGGATTCGAACCTGCGACCGTAGCGGTCTTGCGGTTCCAGCCTGCAGCGCCTTTAACCGCACGGCCACTTCGGCCGGCCAAAGCATCTGGCTCGTGTTCATGTATTAGTCTGTAATTCGGGTTTCTATGTGCAATTATAGTATTTCAGTTTTATTTAATTAATACAGTCTAAATGGTATCTAAAATATCTTGTCTTATTGAGGAAGTACCGTGCCAGATGTGTACGTTGAATCACACTTCCACACACAGAACAGTTACATTTGTGTTTTGTTGTTTCGTAGGTTTTATAGTTGCTGGGGACTTAATTAATTAATTGTGTTAACGGAAGTTTTGTTTCATTCTTTGTTGTTGTTCTATGCAGTCAGATTGCGTACTAATACCAGTTAGGGCCAACCGTTTACGAGACTGCGTAACCGGACAGTCAGCTACTAAAAATTAAAAAATATTTGCATTATAAATTTAATTAAGCCCCCATGCAACGTCTTTCTTTAGTGAAAACGAAATAAAAGATTTTTTTCAGACGAAAAACGGATGCACCTGATTGCCTTCACAATGCAGGCGTCTATCAAGTGACATGTGGCTGCTGCAAAGTGTATATAGGCGAAACGGGAAGAACTGTTAAAGAACGCTTTGAGGAACATGAACGGCACACGCGGCTAAAACAAAGTGTAAAATCAGCAGTAGCGGAAAATCATGAGAACTATGGCTCTGACATCGATGTTAATAAAGTACGTGTGCTGGCTAAGGAAACCAAGGTCCGAGAAGCGGTTGAAATTTCAGGATGAATGTAAGTTCAATAGGCTTCCGGAATCGTGGCTCCCTGCCATCAAGGAAATGAATATGCGGCCGTGGTGTGAGAGCAATACAAACAACGCGTTGCAAGTCACCTCGGCGGACAGTAAAATTTGGGTCTTGCTCTGTCCGTTTCGCGTCTAGCCAATAATGATGGCCAACCAATAGCAGTTGAATTTCAACCAATAACCCTTCTCCAGTGTAAGTGTGGAATAGTACCTTTCTATCGAATGACTATGGGTCACCAATAGTATCCATAAGAGTTTAGCCAATAACGCCACTTCTTCTGCATCAGCGTCGGAATATTAGCCTAAGACGGTGGCCCACCAATGGCAATTTTAACCGATACTCCCACTTCTCCTGCACAAACGCTGTAAAACACCCCTTTGTAAGAGAACATGACTCGGTCTCTGACAGTGTACTAGCAATAGCAGACACCGAAACATCCTGAAGAAGATCCCAGCACAGGGGTCGAAACGTTGATTAGTTTAGAAGGAAATATGACGCGCCCTAACAACCCAGAAGATTTTAACTTCAGTGACAACGGCCACGGAAGCCTGCAGACTTACACAGAACGTGACATGATGAAGTAGTCTTATTTCGCTGCCCTCGGCGGACTATGATGAAAACCAATCATATGTTTCTAATTATTTTTAATTTTCATCTGTATCTTTTTTCGTTATTTAGATAAACAAAAGTATCTAGAAATAAACTAAAAGACAAAAAATTTCCCGACCCCATTGCTGTTTATTACTAAGACTTTACGCAGGTAACTAACTGCATGCACGACCTGTTATGTACTTTGCAACATTTGTACAAATTTTGTAATCAACTGGTTCCACACGTAACAAAGATTTTTCGGGTTTACACGGCACTTAAACTGTAATATTTACTTTTTTCATAACTGAAAATATGCAAATTGTCTGTCGTGATGATGTTGAAAAAGTTTGGAAACGACACATATATTGGTAATTGATCATATAGCTTGAAATTGCTGATTGTTTCAATGTTTCAAAATTAGGCAAAGACTTGGGAGTGAAGGGGGGAGGGGAGAGGGAGAGAGAAAGCGAGAAAGAAAAAGAGAGACGGAGAGATGGAGAGAGAGGAGGAGGAGGAGGAGGAGTGAGAGAGAGAGAGAGAGAGAGAGGGAGGGAGGGAGGGAGAACGGGGACGGGGGGAGAAAGAGAGAGAGATAGTCTCTGATCAAACTTCGGAACGAGTGGCTGTGCTTTAAGTCTTGATAGTAACCAAAGTGTGTTATTGGTGGGAGATGCCAGTGCAGAGCTGTTCTAAGGCTTCCAGTCTTTCCAATTTCTGCTCAAATGTTTGAGCGGAGAGAAAGCAAGACTCCGCAGAAATTACACAGTAGGCTTTTGTCTGTATATTCACAGCCAAACGAAGAGTGAAAAATCAACAAATGAGGCATCAAATTGAACATCGTAAGGTCTAATTTTGTAAAAATATATTTATTTACTTGAAAGCAATCATTTTAATTAAGAAAATCTTAATTATCGATCTCAGGGAGATCTGAAATATTTTACGAATGAAGTGTCAAAAAACTTTGTCTCTTCAAGGCCGAACTACTTCGTGCATAAAGAGTGGCATTGGTGTGATATTTAACTGTCAACAAATGATTTGATCGGAGCGAGAATAAGACTGCCTAAAAATTACACTATGTATTTTCTCTGAAAATGTGTATCCAAACGTAGTGTTGGAAATGGACAAATAGGGTATCAAACTGACCAGTTCTTTTTTAGAAAATTAATTGCTTCAAAGTAACCAGGGCAATTAAGAAAACTATACAATGTCGATCGATATTTAAATGTGTTATATTCATGGTTTCTGAACAAACCACCAGAAAAAAATTGAAAAAATATATGGTCAAATGTTTTGCGAAATTATTTGTCTAAAAGTAAGAATAAAATAGATTAGAGAAATAATTGACAGCGGCACTCAATGATACTCTAAATCATATACAGCAAATAGCCTCTGGTACTTTTCAAAATTCTGAGATTCTAAGCCAAACATTAAACTGTCAGTTGGTACATCATTTGCTGTAGATTATTTCGAACATCATACAAAGGCGCTTCAAATAGTTCTTTACTATATTTTGTTTCTTACTTTTAGGCGAATCTGAATACACGTTTTCATCATATTCTGTTTTGAAGACTTGGTTCTCCGAAGAAGCTGTCTAGTGCTGGTTCAAACACCGCATTTGCTTTTAATTCCTTGTTCATCGCGTTATCCTTTATTTCAATCAAATTATGAGCCATCCACAAGCTGGACTACTTATATGTGGGCTTATGTATTAATTCGACACCGATGGCTCCGTCATCTGAGATTGCAAATGTTTGAGTGTTCCGTAAATCTGAAGTTCGGCTGTACTAATATAATTTACCTTTATATATTTGGTTTGAATATTGGCTCCCTGATTGTTTCGGTAATCAAAGGTATGCTGCTTCTTTGGAAAGAGAATCGCTGATTTAATGCAGATCTTTACCTCAGCAGAATGACTTTGAAGTTCAACATTTTCATTGCAGATTTCTGTGAATTTGAGGTTTGATTTAACTTTACATTTTACGATGGTAGTAACTGTATTGCCCGAAACAGAAGCTGTACGCTGTGAGACACTCGTTGACAGCTTGGCTTGATAAAGTCATTGTAAAATATTGTCTGTTACGAGTTTCCTTTCATGGTTGATAATTTTTTATACTGAACTTTTTAAATTCTGATCAAATATCTTCGAGCCTGTTAACTTCTATAAAAACGTCCTGCTATTTAACATATCCTATCAGTTCCTAGACTTGCGAGGACAGAAAAAATTACATCGTGCACAACTAACTGCAATGTATGAGCGACACAGTCTGAAGTAGTGAAATCAGTCATTCGAGTTCTACGAAGCACATTTCCAGGGTTATCTCTTACAGCGGGATGTATTTATGATTCAGTATTGTACTTTATAACGACTTCTTTCAATTTTTCTGAGCTAGTACCACTATGAACAACTTCCTGAAGACGTGCAAAACGCTGTTTTCCGACGTTCTTAATTTCGCATGAAATCTGCTGCAAAATTTAGTAGGTTTTCGTATGGTGTGTATGAATTGTAGTGATACTTACACAACCATCTTCAAAAAGGAAGGAAACTAATTCTATCGATCTTGTTCGTATGCTGCTGGCATTAACTGAGTGCGGAAGAATTTTTCCGACTTCATTCTGTATCTCTTGGAGCCAGCTGACTCACCAAAACTGAACCACTTGAAACTTTACCCTGACACTACGGCTGCATGTCCACTATTATGTAGTCCACAATCAATTTATCACCGCTTTCTGCAATATTACGATTGTCTGGTCATTTACCTGTTGGCGAATATGCCAGTAATTGTTTCATGTTAGGTTGAAACATATCACCGTTGGTTTCGAGGCTCATAGGTTTCGGAATATTTTCTTTCAGGTTGGTTTCTTGGTTAATATTAGACAGATTAGTCAAGTATGTTTCATTTTCTTATTTATGGTACTACTACGAGTCGAGTTTTAAACCACTGGTTACCTATTGCTTTGTTTGAGCACCTCCTAGTGACTCTGCTTTATCAAGCAAATGGCAAAGAGAAACTTTTTTCAAAATATTCCCAAATACTGCTGTCTGTCATCATCAACATCATCGCAGTTTTCCAACTCCAGTTTCCCGGGTGTGGTGTACAAGAGCTCGCCATCTCGTTCTATCTTCATAGAACTTCTTTTCCAGGACAGCTTCCCATTTGTGTCCTTTCTCCTCCACATCTAATCTCACCATCTCATCCACAGTTTTCTTGGTCTTCCCCGCGGTCTTCTTCCTAAGAGGCTCAGGTTGAAATACCTTTTGGCAGGTCTTTGCTGTTCATTCTCATTATGTGCCGAAACCACTGAAGCCTGCGTTTCTTTATGACACTGGTAACACCTCAATACCAGTTACTTTTCTGTTCACCTCATTCCTGATTTTGTCCTTTCTAGTTGTTTCAGTCATAGTTCTATTGAAGCGCATTTCTGCCGCCTGAATTCTGCTGAGGTCTTTGTTTAGTAGGGTGCATGTTTTGAAACCATATGTTAGGATTGGTAAGAGTAGGTGTGGTACATGGTCTCTTTTGCTTTTCGTGGCATTTTATCATCCCAGAGACGATTTCTGACTTGACTTGAAAAATTGGATACTTTCTCTGTCCTGCTGAGTGTTTCGCTCTTAATGGTGTTGTCTTTTGAGATCATGCTTCCTAGGTACTTGAAATGTGAAACAGATTCTACTTTGACTCCTTCTAGAAACATATTTGACGTTGTTCGTAGCCTGTTGAAGGTCGTTTCTACTGGGTTTGTTTTACTTATTTTTAGTCTGAAATTTTTTAATGCGTTGTCCCAATCACTAAATTTCTTCTGTGCTTCAGTTTCTGTCTCTCCCCATACTTTCAAATCTCCAGAAAAAACAGGACATTTGGTTCACTGTGAATTTTATTGATAGATTTTATGATCTTGTCCATTACTATTACAAACAGGAGTGGTGATAGGGCGCTTCCTTGTTGGACATCCCCCTTTGTTTCAAACCATTCTGATCGTCCATTACCTATCTGGACACAGATGTAACACTTCTGGTATAGCATCTTGGCTTTGTTGCTTTGGCACCTTTAGGTCCACAAATTCAATGACAAGATTTCTTACATATTCCTAGTACTTTTCTGTCAACATTCTTATTGCAAAAATAAGATCCATAGTGCCTCGGTCTTTCCTGAATCCGTGTTGTTCTTCCGCAAGCGAAGATTCTACTATCTTTTAATTCTACTACTGTCTGTAGGCATATTAAACCGCAACAGTATATTTCATAGGAAACACACGGTTTATTGAATTCCTTAGTAATAATGGAAAATCAATAAGAAGAATTCTTGTGCGTCATTCATGCAACGTCTTGTCTGACGATTGCACGATAAATTTTATTCGTCAGGTATCACGCAATGCGCCCAGTGTGTCTGGAAGCAAATCGTACGCTTTAGGAGCCTTACTCAATTTTGGGTATGCACGAACAACTTCTATGCGTAAAAGCAAGACGACAAGCAAGGCACGCGTACGAGCGTACACTTCAGTAATGATTATCGAATTGTGGCGTTCTTCTGGTAAATACTGTCCGTTTTTTCACTATATTTGGAGACATCTTATTATGGTTTATCGAAATTTAGCTATCTAGTAGCTGTTCGTTGAGAATAAAGGTTACAGAGCACACAGAGTCCACCAAATATGCACGTATTACTTGTTAATAGAAAAAATTAGGATGGTTGTCTGGCAGAAAATTGGGATGGTTCTCAAGTTAATTAGTTCAGATGTGTTTTTCAACTCAGTACTCTTCTTCTTCTTCTTGCGTGTTATCTTCGGGTGGCGCCGCTTCTCCACCGCCAGTCTCTCGATCTTCTTATGTCTTGACTTTGCTCGTGTTCGTATTTTTTGCTTCCATTGCCTCCTCCAGGCCACCTTGCCAGTTGCGTCGTCAGAGGCTCCTTTTCTTCCACTGGCACGGCATCAATGGTAATATCCTATTTGGTATCCTGTCTTCATCCACCCTCTTCTCATGGCCAGACCACATCAGCCGTTTTTGTTGGATTTTGTCACAGATATCTCTATCCATTTTCATCCTTTGTCGGCTTACGTCATTTTTTATCCTATCCATCCTAGTATACCTTGTGCTTCGTCTACAGCTCAGCGGCGAGTAGCCTTTTCCTAGTTTTCTTGCTAGCGTTCTAGGCTTCTGCCCCGTACAAAACTGCACACTGGACTATAGTCTTACAATTCTCCTCTTCGTTATTCTTATTTTTTTCTTCTACAGAACAGAATTAATTGCCCTTGTTCCAGTTCGTAATTTTTTAATCCTATTGAGTGTTCATCATTACGTGTGCTCTGTTTATTAAATAATACACAAGGTAGTTTGCCTTTTCCACATCTACAATTATTTTTCCATCTATCGACAGATTATTTACTTTACCCTTTCCTACGGCCAACTACTCACACTACTTCATGTTCATCATACAGCTATACCGTCTTCATCTTCTGCTATTACAATCTGGTCATCTAAACGTGTTGCTGTCAACTACTATCATTCTCAAAGTCTTGCATTTTCTGTGCCAAGTCTACAGAATTTCTCCTAGATATAGCTTAAAGAGGGTCCTTGACAGCCCACATCCCTGCCGCAAACCCTGATTCACTTTGAATTCTTCTGTCCAACTACTCCCAGTCCATACTTTCCCTGTTTTATAGGCATATAATTTCAGAACCGCCTTTAGCATTCTTTGATCCAACTATATCTCTTTCAACTTTTCATACAGTCTTCCAGCAAAAGGGATCACTGCCCATCTCCTATGATTCCATGTATTATTACGTTACCCTTTTCAAGTCCCACCAGCCTTGTATGGAGATGTGGCCCGTGTGGTGCAACCAGGACATTGACGACACTGGGCTGAGATCTGCTAGTGCACCGTTGACGGAGTGAGAAGGGGAAAGCCTCCTAGGGTATTTAACACAGGTGGTGTTGGAGCGGAAAGTTTGTAGGAGTGAATACCGGTGCAAACACTTCCAAACATAATTTAAGAGCACATTATTTTTAAGAATTCAACCTTACTCGGAAGGTGTCTGACAGTGGCTTCTTGTCCATCGATGATTACTCTTAGCCTATAGAAACCGACAGTTCCTGACAACTACTTTTTGCTATGAGAGACGAATGATTTGCTGTTGACTCGTTCCGATGATACCGTCAACTACTCGAATCTAGAGAAGAGACGAGTACGAGGCAGCCCTCGTTCCTTCCTATACATAAAAATTTACCTATTGCTCCTCGTGGTGAATCATGCGACTAGAAAAGAGGAAACTAGTGTAAGATGGCACTTGCTCCTCTGTGTATTCCGACACAAAGAAGTACCATTACTCTTCGCTGCTTCTAGAGACAAGCTCTACAGATCTCGTTCTTTACTAACGGGTAGAAAACTCAGTATAAGTACTGTGGCTGGCTACTGGTCGGAAAATCAGTGCCTCCCTCGAATGTGTACGGTCCTCTTTTAGTTTACTGCAGCGTCATCGAACTGTCACTTTACGGTAACTTAGGTGCTCCCTGGTGATGACTGCGGCTCCGACTGTGCGGCTCTCACACTAGTCCTCTCGCTGCTTAACTCATCTGCTACTGCTGGGACTGCCTCCGACTGCCTTTTATATACTCCTTTGTCAGTATCTAGGACAGGTTTCTCCTGCCAATGTTGCTTTCCGCTGCTTCCGATGAAGCTCCTTTTAACAGCCGAATCTTACCAGGAGCTTCTAAAAACTACTCGAACAGTCCAGAGATGCCCACCTGTTTCGGCTTTGGTCAGCTCGGTCACTCCACGGGCACACGCCCCACGCCATTACAGAGCCTCCACAAGTTCGAACAGCCCCTGCTGACACGCAGGGTCCATGGATTCACGAGGTTGTCTGCATACCCGTACACGTCCATCCACTCGTTCCAATTTGAAACGAGATGCGTCCCACCACGCAACGTGTTTCCCGACATCAACAGACCAGTGTCAGTGTTGACGGGCCCAGGCGGGGCGTAAAGCTTTGTGTAGTGCAGTCATCAAGGATACACGAGTGGAACTTCGCCTCCGAAAGCCCATATCGATGATATTTCGTTGAATGGTTTGCACTGTGAGATTTGTTGATAGCACAGCATTGAAATCTACATCTATTTACAGAAGAGTTGCACTTCTGTCACGTTGAACGACTCTCTTCCGTTTCGTTGGTCCCTTTCTTGCAGGATCTTTTTCCGCTGCCGCAGTGTCGGAAATTTGATGCTTTGCCGGATTCTTGATATTAACTGTTCACTCGTGAAATGGTCGTACGGGAAAATCACCATGTCATCGCTACGTCGGAGATGTTACGTCCTATCGCTCGTGGGCCGACTATAACACTATGTTCAGACTCACTTTAATCTTGATAACCTGCCATCGTATCAGCAGTAACCGATCAACAACTGCGCCAGACACTTGTCTAATAAAGGCGATGCCGACCTCAGCGCCGTGTTCTGCCTGTTTACATATCTCTATATTAGAATACGGATGCCTATACCAGTTTCTTTGGAGCTTCAGTGTATATATCTACAACATGGATAATGCAAACAACAGAAACTTATAACTATTATTGTAGTTAAGAACAAGCTATGTATGTGACTATAAAATGATATTGGACTCTTCTGTCACGATCCAGGTTCCTTGAATGTTTATCAACAAGTTGTTCGACAACCCCAAAGCTTTTTGCAGCAACCCACAGGTCATCTAGCCTAGTCACTTCATGTGGCAGCATTTTGTATAAACTGAATTCTTTGTTTTCTGCTAATGGAATGCTAGTGACATATCTATTTGCGTTCATACAACGTAAATTTATGTATATCCTTGTGAGCAAATAATGTATTTTCCACTCCTAATTCTACTGCTCCAATGAATCCACGAACCCTCCCGCTCTTATTCCTAACATTTTCCCCGTACATCCCAATAGTCTTAATATTCCTCTGTTTACCCTCCCTGCTATTAGAATGTTCTGCCAGTATCAGTTCATGGCGACTTGGAATGCCTTCTATAGTCTCTACCAGTCTGTTCAAAATCTTGTTTTAGATTCAAAAGTGCATCTTCAATAGGGGCATATACTTCCTCTTTAGCTGCATTCATGGCTTCATCTCTCAGTCTGAACTCTATCAACCATTCAGTAACAGCTTCCCACGATGATACGAAGTTTGACCACAGCTTTCGCCCACTCCACTGAAATAATGGGTGAAGTCCATTAGATATTCACAACCAGCACCTTTCTGTCTTGTTTCGCAAAGCACAACTCCATCAATGTTCTGCTGTGTTATACTCATTAAAACTTTTTTTTGTTTATTCTGGGTACACTGTACATTGCATATTCAAAGATCCCAAAATCTAGGCTCCATACTGGGTGTATACACGGGTATTTCTATGGATGGGGAAGTGAACCGTCGCACGATCCACAAACCGGAGGACGAGGATTTGTCATCAGGGTTCTCTTCCCCTAAGAAGATTGGCAGCACCACACCACAGCTTTCTTCCTATCCTACAGGAGGAAATGAGTAACTAGGGATAAAAGAGACTCTGAGTCACTTAGTTCACCCATCGGCAGGAAAGGAAACGGAATGATAGGTCGTTCCAGGACACACTTTATTTGGCTCCTCAGCCGGGACCTGTTAGGCAGGCTGAGCTACCACCGACATATCCCCCAGCACCATCGGAGCACACAAACCACCATTACCGCATTGACAGGGTTTCGTTAAGGCGGTGCCCCTGGAGCGTGATTCAATACCCGCGATTAAAATAATTTCATTAAATTTCCTACTTATGTATAATTAGAATTCTCTAAATCAAACTTTCAAGAAATAATTTAATTCCTTCTCCTCGAAACATCTACTGATAAAAAAAAAAGTTTCACTGCTGAGAATGTTGTGTGATATATACTGGTGCGCGAAACTTAAAGACAACAGTGACTTTCACATTACCTTTCACTGCCAAGTAAAATAGCTCGATGAATGCTGGACTACGCATAGAACTATACAGTATAGTGAAGAGGTTAACTGAAAGTAAAGTGAAATGACACGTACAGAAATGACACATTTATTCAAAGACAATAATTATGCTGAAGTCACTGCGATTTGTGGTAGTCCTCTGGACATTACGAACGGTGGTACATTGTTCTTAACAGGCTGTGCGATAATCACGAACGGCAATGCATACTGTGCACACGTGCTCCAAAGCTGAGCACAAGGTCGGTAAAGAGCTCCCGTGGTAGGGCGTTCCATTCCTCGACAGCACTGGACGGCCACTGGTGCCTGCGAACATGCTGCAACACGCCTCCCCAACGCATCCCACACGCGCTCGACGGGATTTGAGTCGGACGAACGGGCAGCCAGTCCATTCGCCGAGTATCTTCTCGTTCCTGCGCAGTTCGATGCAGTCACGTATTGTCATCCTGAAAAGATGCACATGGCAAAGGAGTATGGTGTCACAATAGCGTCGCCTGGCGAGTATACCACGTTCAAAGATTCTGAAGTCACTATTCTCGTGCAACACTATGGCTCCCCACACCATAGCTCCACAACAATTAAAACGATGATGTTCGAAACTGTTCCTGGGTGCTCGCCGTACAGGAGTACGTAATGCACCCAAGAACATTGTCGAACCTATCGTTTTGGTGGTCGAGTTGTTATAGTGTGGGAAGGCATGATGGTACATGAGCACACTGATCTCCACAGCTTTGAAAATGTTCCGCCCACCGATCAACATTACTGTGACACTGTACGCCTTCCCCATGTGCGTCTTTTTTAGGGGTTCATTCGGCACTGACTAGATTTTTATGGGTGGCAAAGTGCTACCGCGTGGATCAGCCCAGGTACAGGAGCTCATGCAATGAGAGGATATTCGGCGAATGAACTGGCCTGACCGCTCCATCGACTTCCCTTCGCGCGCTTGTGGGATGCAGTGGGAAAAAGCATTGCAATACTTCCACATGCACCAACGACCATCCAGCATTTGTGATCCGCACAGGTGGAGCAATGGAACGCCGTATCTCGAGAACTCCTTGCTAACCTTATGGCCGGCGTGGGAGTACGTTGGGGAGCATGCATTGCCCTCCGTGGTGATCACGCACGCTATTAAGAACCATGTCCCGTTGTCTGTAATGTCCAGGAAATCATCGTAAATCGCGGTGACTTCATTGTAATTATTGTCTTTGAATAAAAGTGTCGTTCTGTTGCGTATTTGTTCCAGTTACCCTCCTTTCCATACAGTAGAAGTTCTTCCTATGTATGGTCCAACCTTCACCGAGTTACGTTACTTGGCACTGACACATTACTTTCATCGTTATGTTTTACACATCATTGTATTCACCGTAACATGATTCAAGACTAGGTAATCCCAATATCAGGTGCTTAAAATTACTATGCCATCGGGCACTGACAAAAATAAAACGTCAGCAGCATACATGCGTTGCCAAACGTGAAACCCTTCCTTGAAAATCTCTAGTAGGCCACATGTACAATATGCAATATAACACACAGTTTATACAATAGCTGCTTAACATTCTCGGTACTGATTCATGCGACAGTTATACGGTGAAAAAAATTTAATCTTCAATAATCGCTTTCTGGTTTAGAATTTCTCTTCTTCTCATTACTTTGAACAAAGCCTTCTACTCTGCGACGTGGACCAGAGGACTGAGCGATTCCAAGAAGTCGCCGTGTCACCCTCTCTCACATGGTGTCATTCTGATACGTTATGCAGGAGCGTGGATTGAGCACACCACTATCCCGGCTATTACTGGCCACTCAGCTGGCTTCACGGGGCTGAACATCCCCCTGAAAATGTATCCGCCACATGGTAGTCAGACAGGCGAATCACTCTGCTACGAAGATGGACCTCTCTTTTGTTCAACAATTAAATAAAACAATGCAACTACCATGTTTAAAAGCCCACCCGCTTGGCCGTGCGGTCTGACGCACGACTTTTCGGGCGGGAAGGAGCGCCGGTCCCCGGCGGATTTGTGTCGAGGTCCGGTGAGACGCCCAGTCTGTGGATGGTTTTTAGGTGGTTTTCCATCTGCCTCGGCGAATGCGGGCTGGTTCCCCTTATTCCGCCGCAGCTACACTATGTCGTCGATTGCTGCGCAAGCAAGTTCTCCACGTACGCGTACACCACCGTTACTCTACCACGCAAACATAGGGGTTCCACTCGTCTGGTGTGAGACCTTCCGTCGTTTCTGGGTCCCCGGTTAACATAACATAACCATGTTTAAATCTAAGCGATGGCATAAATACTGGACAGTCTCCGTTCTCCAACTTGCCTTCCTGTTTTGCCTTCCGCTAGCCAGTCGTATTAAAAAGTTATAATTACTCGCCGCTTTGGATACCTATGCAACAAGCACCGTTATTCATAGCTTCAATCAGATCACTAGATACACTGAAAGAAGGTGCATGCACAAGGAAATTAATTAGAGTTGTTGAATAGTCTCTCGGCCGGCAGTATTGCCAAACGCAGTTGACGGAGCGCTTAAGTTCATTCGTTCGATCGTTCGATTAGCATGCAACGCAATGCCAGCAGCTGCTATTTTCAAATTTCCGTAATTCCCGAGTGGTCGATAGTGATACATAACTGAAGTGTGCTTTAAAAAAGTGTGTGAAGGAATACGTTCCTTTCATCATATTTATTGCTGTATTTCGTATGGCGTATGCGTTTTATCTACATACAGCGTCGTGATTCAGCGTTGCAAAAACATGCGATCAATGATAAATATTTTTCTGTTGTTCTCTACAGAAGTGCTACAACGATTTTCATTGTTTAAATGTGTTACTAACTATGTTATGTGCTACTTAACAGTCTACATCTGCATCTATAATCCTCACGCCACCTTGTGCTGTGTGGCGGAGCATACTTTTGTATCACTGTCACTTTTCCCTTACTCTGTCCTAAACGCGAACGGTTGGCGGGAACAACGATTTTTGGTACCAGTTCGTGTCATTTCAAATCGCTCTAATTGTATCTTCATGGCCTTTGCGCGAGATATACATGTACAAGGAAGAAATGTATTGGTTGACTCTTCCAGGGAAGTAATCCTGCGGAATTTTAATAGTAAGCTTCATCGTCATGCACAGCGCCTCTGGAATAGGTTGATTATGTCAACGACGGTTTGACTCTTACTAAATCGAACGCACTGCTCTTTTTTGGATCCTCCCTATTTTATCTGCCAGTCCTATCTGGTAAAGGGTCTACGGTTGACGAGCAGTACTCACTCGCCTACAAAATGTTTTGTAAGCTACCTTCTTCGTGGGTGGACTACAGTTCCTGAGATTTCTTCCAATTAATGTCAATCTGGCAGTTGCCTTTCCTGAGATTTGTTTTATGTTGTCGTTCAATTTTAAATTTTTACATACGAATGCTCCCAGACGTACAGGGCGTTAGGGGTATAAGGGCAGATATCTTCACTGGTGAGTGAGGACAGTGTACTGGTTGACATTAGATCAGTAATTACAGCATTTGCAGAAGGAGTAATATGTTTTTAGGTTGGATGGTGCTTCCAAGCACATGTGGCAAGAGCAAGCCACTAATGCTCATTTTCCTCTGGGCAGCAGGTTAGGTGTTAGAGTGTGGATGCTTGGGTGCAAAACGGTTAGCCTATACTCATATGTGTAGTCCGCTTAGGAGTAAAGTTACGACTGCGCAGGTAACATTGGGTAGTAAATTATGTGACATGTTCACGGGAAGACTGTTACATGCAGAGAAAAAACAACCGACACACCAAAGTTAACACATATTGAGCTATCAATGATCACAATACTTAACACCGTGTGTAATGGATATCACAATACTTAACATCCTGTATAAAGAATATCAGTGGTTTCAGTGCTTGTTCAACGGAGGTGTAGCCATGCACTGACGGAACTTGTCGCCTTTTTGTGCACTGTACGTTACATTTGTTTATTTTGAAACCCAACAGCTAATACCTGCACCAATAGTCGATCATCTCCAGCTCCAACTGCATTTCAATACAGGTTTCTTGTATTGCGACTTCTCTGTAAATTATTATCCTCGAGCAGAGTCATGTAGCGTCTGGAAGTCAGCGATAGTCCATGCTTCAACTGTATTAGCTACAGTTAATTACCACCAACAAGCATTTCTTGAGGAAATTAGGATGTATATTACTGATATTAGCTCTCGACATGTCTGCATTAGGACCGTTTAGCTTGACATGAACACAGTCAGACCTTAATGAATCAGTGACATAATGCAAGTGCGGTGATATTAGGTGGATCGGCCACGTAGACTTAGTTCATAGTAAATTAAGCGGTAACATTTGATTCATTGGTACTACAAATGCAAAAAGTAGTTCCTTTACTACGGAATCGTTCATAGCACTGGGAAATTGTATGAGCCTAATATAAGAATGAAACAATACGGAACTTCAATCCTATAAAAAGAAGAGTAACTCCTCAGTGCGTTTTGTTGGCAGGAGAGTGTAGTAACAGTGCTGAGTTACCCGATTCGGTAGAATATCACTGGAGACCCCACTTAAAAATACCAAGGACCAGTTTTGAAAGCGGAATACACATAAGTTGTTAATCATCTAACATATCTTTGCCTAGAGAGCGTGAAGATAAAATAAGGATAAGACCAGGGGGCACTGAGGAATGGTAACCACAATTCTTCAATTGTGAATCGGCCGAGAGGCAACTGCAGTATACGAGGGTTATTCGGAAAGTAAGGAACGATCGCTCGCGAAAGGGAAACCACAGTGAAAATCCGATGAAGTTTTGCACAGGTGTGTTGGGCAGTATCTCTAGTATGCCAGTCGATCGCGTTACGTCGTTCTTTTTAGTTCTGAGCACACAGGGAACACACAAAGAAACCTATAACAATAGTGTCTCCCGCCAAGCACGAGGGACTGGTGAAAAATTTCGCCTGAAGTTATGCAGCCAACATTACATAACTGTCATGCGTTTTCTTCTTCAAGACAATTTTCAGCCGCATTCTGCAGGGGCAATAAAGATGCTCCTGGATCGTTTTCAATTGGGAATGTTTGATTACCGACAATACGGCCCTTAATTGTCTCCCTCTGAGTTTCATCTCTGCTCACATGAACCGCTGGCTATGAAGCAACATTTTGGGACAGACAACGAGCTGTAGGCCAGCGTAGAGAATTGGCGGAAAGCACTGGCGGCTACCTTCTATAACGCAGGTATTGGAAAGTTGGTACAACGCTACGACAAACGTCTAAGTCGGATCGGCGACTGTGGAGATAAGTAGCTGGAAGTTGTAGCTAACTGTTGCAAATGAAACAATTTTTATTTTCACTGTGGTTTCCATTTTGCGACCTATCGTTCCTTGTTTTCCGAATAGTCCTCGTATTTTGAAATTAAAATTTTGTTAATGTTAAAATTCCTTGTCGCCAGTCTGTTGTAACTGTCTTCATAGTGTGCTGCATTGTAATGAAAGTAAATGTCAGTTTGTCAAGGTGTCATCACAACTAAAATTGCCAGCTAAATGTTACCGCATAGATTCAAGGTGCAGTTCATACAGTTCAACACATACGACGAGTGTCAATCTAAAACACACACGTCCACAGATGGCCACTTAGACGCAAAGTCCAAACAAAGTAAGTTATACATCCCAGAACTAAGACCACTCCAGGGACGCAGGCTTGTAGGGCATCGTCCAGTTAGTAAACACTCGTAGGTTACAGAAGCCTCATTTGTGTGGCCAGGAATTACAGACGCTAACTTCATGGCCGCTCAATGGTAACTCGATAACTACTAGTTGGTAACTCGTTGACAACTCGCAGGTGACTGTTGGGTTTCAAGACTTCACTGCCGACTTGAATAGACTGCTCGATGTGATTCGGCTGCCGTCGTGATTCAGACTTCCACTGCTGACATGGAGCCGTGGAGCCTCCCAAATGCCAGGAGACTGGAAGGAGACGCATGCAATGAAGTACTGCGGCGACGTTTGCCCTGCCTGTGAGGTGTCGCCTTCTACATGCGTCACCATAAACGTGTTGTTTCATAATTGATTCTAGTCTAGGAACTGTGTCCTCTTTTGTTATAACGAAGAAACGAACACAGTCTGGATCACAACTTTTTTATTACCAGCTACTAGTGACAATCTGCACTGCAAATCATCTTCATATCTGCCAGTGCAAAGTGCAGTTTGTCAAAACAGGACAAACTGCATTTTGCAGCGCCAGACCTGAAGATGAACTGCAGTGCAGATTGAAAAAGAATGTTGGTAATACAATAGTTCTGATCTAGTCGGTGTGTCTTTTTTTTTATTAAAACATGTTATTAAGCTGTTGACATCTGCCAAGTAGGCAACCCAGCAAACATATATGTACTGCAGCAAAGCATAAGCCCTGGGATACAGTAGGAAAATAGCCCCTTCCATACATGTATGAAGGATTTGCTGAGAATACAGGTAGCTGCCGCGATCTCTCTGACGGAAGTCTTTTTAAGAGGGGCAGAAGTTCAGACCACACAGGAAGGGGAAAATAGTGGAACATTTTCCCAGTGTTTTAATTAGGATATACAGGCAATTCGAATTTCCCACATTTAAATCTAAATTTGAATTTCTTTTCCTTTTTTACTTTGGAAAAGTAATTTTCCCATTGTCTTGAATCTGCATGCAGCAAAAGTGAGCCAGCTATCTCATCTTGAGAATTTTCTCAACTGAAATCTGGCCAAAGGAGGTGGGAAGGAAAGAGAACATCTAGCAGCAAGCTGTGAAAGTGGTTAGTGAATAACTTTGCCCACATGACTTCTGGCCTCCTTAGTCCAACTGCGTACATCTTTTGCCTGATTAAGACGACTGGCAGTTGTCGACAAAGCGGTGGAATACTTCAAAAAATAGCATAGTCACATATTTAGAAAAATGGACTATAATTCACTGCCCTAATAGTGTTTGCAGAAAGTGCTGTGTACCTAGTGAGTAAGGGACATAAGAGACTACTGCCCATTTTATTCAGTACGTTGAGTGTACTAATGGCGTTTTTTTAGAATTTTATTACTTTTACTCTGCAAGAGGTTGATTTCGTTGAGGTCTTAATTAATACAGAACTTTGCTTATGTATTAGAAGTGTAATCCTCCATTTGCTTAATTATCTCAGTTAATATTTTCAAGCATTTACTGCTAAAACTGAAATAGTACTACAAGAGGTGTCAGCTTTTAGAACGTAACTGTAAGAGTTTCAGTTTTGACCTTAGGTATATGTAATAAATATGATTAATTTTTAAGGACTGAACATTTCACTCTAATTATTAAAAAGTTTTGTAGTGTCTGACTCACGTAAAGTCATCAGTAATCAGACTTTGTTTTTGTAATGTCTTTGTAACACATGCTATGAATTCAGTTTCCTTTTTGGAAGTGAGAATGTCAGTACCTTTTCCGTGTGAGACTTTTGTAGAACTCGAGAGCTGTCCAGCAAAGGCATAGAAAAGTAAAAATAAATGTGTAGTAGAAATAATGTTATTAGGTTATTCGGCCAAAACATGAATCCTTAATTTCAAACAAATCAGAAGTTATGAACGAGATACACTCGGAACTGTTGAAGTCAAAGGTAAGAGCGGAAAAGAAGAATGGGGATGAAGTGTAGAGATAGACGAACAACTGCCTTTAGCAGGTGCACATTGTGTGGAAAAACTCGTGGCCATTTGGATTAGAACTAACTATATTCATCTGATATGTGACGTTCCGCCGGCCGGAGTGGCCGTGCGGTTCTAGGCGCTACAGTCTGGAGCCGAGCGACCGCTACGGTCGCAGGTTCGAATCCTGCCTCGGGCATGGATGTGTGTGATGTCCTTAGCTTAGTTAGGTTTAATTAGTTCTGAGTTCTAGGCGACTGATGCCCTCAGACGTTAAGTCGCATAGTGCTCAGAGCCATTTGAACCATTTTTTGTGACGTTCCAAAAGAGTGCTTAAAATGAAGTGGAAAGGTAAACATAAAATGGAGAGAATAAACGGAAAACTCACTCGATGAGAGGGGACACATTGGCGGGTGATTCGACATGTTTTAACGTGACATCTGAGTGAACCACTGGTGAGGGAAACTATAGAGACATGCAAAGACTGTAAAGACTGCAATCTGAAGCCCAGACTGGATGACAGGTGTTGCTGAGACGAAGTTGCTGCTACAGAGCAGTATTAGGAGCGAAAAAAGGCCAGAGTTAAGCGATAAACAGGGTAAGTGTATGACTGGAACAAATGAGTGCAAAGTTTGATAAAGAAAGACTGATAAATAAATCATCTCTCTTCGAACAGTCTACTACACTAAAGTGACCCTTTCTCCTTTTTACTACTAAGTAATATTGTTTTATAATAAACTAAATAATTACGAAAAATTTCTTACCTGTTTCCCGATGTATTTTGGATACCAATACGTAGCATTTCCTGTGATGTTTCACTTTCCTCAATCACGTGTAAGAGTTAATGCGTACGAAAACATCGTACGAGTGAAATTTGTTGGAATTAACGTATTCGTGGAAGACGGCATGTACTTGATTTGAAGAAAAAGTCAATAATTATTAAAAAATATCATAATTTTATTGAAAATAATAAAACAAATGTATCATAATTCATTAACTACATTCTAGAATAGTGTTTATCAAAAGTTGACAACATGGAATTTCAAAACTGTGACATCACTTTACTACTCTGTAACCAATGATACCATTCATTGTACAAATGTTTATAGAAGTCTCGTACACGATTCTTGACTCAAACACAAGGGAGACACATCAATAAAGATTTAAAAGTATATGTTGCCTCAATTCACAACTGTCTCACAATGCTGGTTCATTTTTCTTTGTTGGTTGAGTGTTATGATTACACAAAAATAACACCCATTACTAAGTATTGGCAGACCTTGTCCTCTTCCCTTCGTATTTGGAGATTCTAACAACATTGTCCGTATTCACTTCATTTCTGTTCACCAACATCGGGTGAACATGCCTTACAATTAATGAAACTCATTAATGGTTCAAATTTGTAACAAATTTTAAAGCCCATGACTTCACTGGGTAGATCCACACTGATCAGTCCTTTAGTTACCAGAACTTTGCAAGCGCACAGCGCAAAAAATTTTTGAATAATATTGACGGGACACCAACATAGAAGGGATGTTGAGTCGTGTGGAATATGAAAGTGAAGTGCGCATTTTTCCTGGTGATTCAAGACAGATGGCGGGCACCAGTCACCGCAATCTAATAAAAAACAGGAAAAATGCTTAAACCATCTTTAATTTGTTCCACCTTCAAGTATTCAGCTTAACTGTCAAAAGACCAAATTAGCAATACAACAGTATTATGGTAATCTTGTCTAAGGAATTCGTAACAGAAAATGGTACAAAACTCCTAACCAGTTACACTGCATCTCGTTATGGACATTTGTGTACAAATCACCAGCCAAGGAACTTAACTTGAAGAACCATCTTAATTGGAGAATTAAACAACAAGTTCACTGTTAGCAGTCACCGTTTTATTTATTTCCACTGGTGGAAATAAATAAAACGGTGACTGGTAACAGTAAAGTTGTTGTTTCATTTCATGTCAATAACAGTCACGGTAAAGCCTAAAATAAAATGTTCGCATTTAAAGTTAATAGGAGAACAGAAAAACGTGGCATTTTAATGTGCTACAGTAACTCGTGGGACTATCGGAATTTTATTAAATAGGAGACAGAAGATAATGAGGGACCAGTAAAACTTAGATTATTGTTCACCAATTGAAGCATTGCACGCCGACCTCAGCTGACAGCAATCTTCAGTAGATATAGCTTGAGTTATTGATATGGTACCTGCAGTATTTATGTAAGAAAATTCAGCACATGGAAGACAGAAACCTGCAGTGCACTCAGTAAGACCAAAATATCACACAGTTGTTGTTTGGATTATAAACATGGCAGCTAGGTAAGGACAAGATGCACCCTCTTGTAGTACATAGCTTAACTACACATTATGTCCAAGGGAAGAGTTTTCGTTAGGCTAGATACATACACGCATCAACTTCAAACTTGCCAAACTGCCCCCCCCCCCTCTCACTGTCTCTCTCTCTCTCTCTCTCTCTCTCTGTCACACACACACACACACACACACACACACACACACACACACGCACGCACACACACACAGGAATAAACACACACAGTCACAATGGTTCTACTGAGATCAGAATTGGTCTTGTCGGGAATTTAGGTATGGAAATACTACTATTCTAGAGCATAATGTTGTCTGCACCACATTGCACGCTAGTAAGAAAGCACAAGGGGTGGTCAGGTAGTTCACACTATCATGGAGAACAATTTAGAATGGTATGAGACATGGGTGCTCGAATGATGATTTGTGTCTTTTCGGGATTATTATTATTCTTTGTTAAGAAGATATGCCACTGACATTCGTGATAAAATGGCTGTCAGTGTTGTATGACCCTGTAGGTAAAAAGCGCTGACATTTCCAGTGTGGGTAAATGAGCCCCTCATTCAGGAACCAGAAACTGCAGCAGAAATGGGGGCCCTGGTGCTTAAATATCTGCACTCTTCTATCCAATAAATAGCTCAAACTTTATGACTGGCCCCGTAACTGAAGCTGCCTGTAGAAAAGTCTGTATAGAGGGATCAGTTTCTAGTTGTGCAGGTGAAAGCTGTGTTTCGAGCCGGTTGCAGTCATCATCTGGAGGACCGTCGGCAGTGTCCACTGTCCGGCCGGCCGCCTCCTGAGGCTGATGACGTCACGAAGGTAGTGCCGCTCAGCAGCTGGCGTTGTTGCCGCGCATGGAGATGCTCATACGGCGCTCGGTGCGCGGCTGGTTGTGGGGGTGTGGCAGCTTCCAGAGGCGCGGCCGCGACAGCAGGTGGCCGTCCGTCGAGGCCCGCGCACGGAACGCCGGGAGCGGGTCCGCGCTGACGTCAGCGACCGCGCGCCCCGCCGCCTGGTCGCCGTTCGCCTCCGCCTCCCCTTCCTCGTCCAGCTCCACCTCGGTCCACCGGCGCCCTGTGGCAAGTCAGGCACCACACTGGAGAGCCTCTTTCTTCTTGCTACAACTTACGTATAGTGGACAATAAAGTAAGTCAAACATTATGATAGCAGGCCAAGTACACTACTGGCCATTAAAATTGCTACACCAAGAAGAAATCAGATGATAAACGGGTATTCAGTGGACAAATATATTATACTAGAACTGAAATGTGATTACATTTTCACGCAGTTTCGGTGCATGGATCACGAGAAATCAGTACCCAGAACAACCACTTCTGGCCGTAATAACGGCCTTCATACGCGTGGGCACTGAGTTAAACAGAGCTTGGATGGCGTGTACAGGTACAGCTGCCCATGCAACTTCAACACGATTCCACAGTTCATCGAGAGTAGTGACTGGCGTATTGTGACGGGCCAGTTGCTCGGCCACCATTGACCAGACGTTTTCAGATGGTGAGAGATCTGGAGAATGTGCTGGCCAGGGCAGCAGTCGAACATTTTCTGTATCCAGAAAGGACCATACAGGACCTGCAACATGCGGTCGTGAATTATCCTGCTGAAATGTAGGGTTTCGCAGGGTTCGAATGAAGGGTAGAGCCATGGGTCGTAACACATCTGAAATGTAACGTCCAGTGTTCAAAGCGCCGTCACTGCGAACAAGAGGTGACCGAGACGTGTAACCAATGGCACCCCATACCATCACGGCGGGTGATACGCCAGTATGGCGATCACGAATACACGCATCCAATGTGCGGTCACCGCGATGTCACCAAACACGGATGAGACCATCATGATGCTGTAAACAGAACCTGGATTCATCCGAAAAAATGACGTTTTCCCATTCGTGCACCCAGGTTCGTTGTGGAGTGCACCACCGCAGGCGCTCCTGTGCGTGATGCAGCGTCAGGGGTAACCGCAGCCATGGTCTCCGAGCTGGTAGTCCATGCTGTTGCAAACGTCGTCGAACTGTTCGTGCAGATGGTTGTTGTCTTGCAAACGTCCCCATCTGTTTACTCAGGGATCAAGACGTGGCTGCACGATCCGTTATAACCATGCGGATAAGATGCCTGTCATCTCCGCCGCTAGTGAAACGAGGCCGTTGGGATCCAGCACGACGTTCAGTATTACCCTCCTGAACTCACCGATTCCATGTTCTGCTAACAGTCATTGGATCTCGACCACCGTGAGCAGCAATGTCCCGATACAATAAACCGCAATCGCGATGGGCTACAATCCGACCTTTATCAAAGTCGGAAACGTAATGGTACGCATTTCTGCTCCTTATACGAGGCATCACAACAACGTCTCACCAGGAAACGCCGGTTAACTGCTGTTTGTGTATGAAAAATGGTTCAAATAGTTCTGAGCACTATGGGACTGAACTGCTGAGGTCATCAGTCCCCCTAGAACTTAGAACTACTTAAACCTCACTAATCTAAGGACGTCACACACATCCATGCCCGAGGCAGGATTCGAACCTGCGACCGTGGCGGTCATGCAGTTCCAGACTGAAGCGCCTAGAACCACTCGGCCACTCCGGCCGACTATGAAAAATCGGTTGGAAACTTTTCCTCATGTCAGCACGTTGTAGGTGTCGCCACCAGCGCCAACCTTGTGTGAATGGTCTGGAAAGCTAATCATTTGCATCTCACTGCATCCTCTTCCTGTCGGTTAAATTTCGCGTCTGTAGCTCGTCGTCTTCGTGGTGTAGCAATTTTAATAGCCAGTAGCTTACCTCTCATTGAACGCTGATGTACAATGCAAAATAATGCTGGTACATGACACAATTTTGCAACATAGTCACCAAATCTCTGTAAACAATAATCAGAACGCTCTACTATTCGTCCGATTTCTCGACTATAGAAATCCACTCCTTGATGATGGAGCCCTGCGAGAACTACTCTTTCCTCGAAGATGTTCTTTTATTTTGTCGAATAGATGGAAACTACATGACACATGTTGCTAGTTAGCTTCATCCTCGTGTGCAGATGACCTTGATCAAATTGGTGGCACCATTTCGCCATGTCTGGACGAGACATTTTATTTGGTCGATTTGCCGCCAGTATTTCACAGTGAACATATTGTCGATTTAGGCATTCTGTCCTCAAGAATAGCATTGTCTCGTGTACTTCACCTCTGGAATAATTTTCCAGTTGCCACTCAATTTCACTCACAGCTTGTTCAAAATGTTCAAATGTGTGTGAATTCCTAAGGGACCAAACTGCTGATATCATCGGAAGGTTGGCCGGCCAAACCGTGACATGGCGCCTCAAACCGCCTAGCTACTCCGCGCTGCTTCACAGCCTGTGATGCACCTATTATCCGCACTATAGCATAACTGCAAGATACTCAGAAGATGTACTGTCTTCTGACAATGCAGCACTCTTGTTGCGCTATGGTCTTCGCGTGACATTTTGCAACTTACTTTCTCAAGTACCAACGTAAACAGGTGGTGAAGCGCCATCCTCTTTCTAAAACGAATCAAAGGACTTTTCGGGGTAAGGCCACTTTTGCCTGGTACTTAATATTGTATTTATTTATTTCGTCACTGGTTCCTGTGTAGCAAGGAAAAGACAGAGGTTAACGTCACGTCAAGAACCATATCAAGAGACGCGGAGTGCAAACTCGGGTTGGGGAACAATATTGGCCATGTCTTTTCACAGCAGACATTTTCCATAGGTGACTCAGGGAAACGACGGGAAACCTACATCTGGATGACCGGACGGAGATTCGAACCAGCGTCGTCAAACATTACCAGTGCGCCACCTCACTGGGTGTCGGTGTACGTTTTGTACCTCTCTGGATACAAAGGAGATTGTTTTGTAGGGGCGCTGTAGTCTAATCTCGCTACACGGTGCTCAGAGTAAAGTTCAAACAGGCGTGGAAAACGTTCACAAACGGTACAAGCCGCGAGACGACGAGGTGCAACTTCAGCTAGGAAGTTGCAGGATGAAAAATTCCATAGCGGGCGCCTACTTCATCGTAAGCAATAAACGAGTAGTCCTAGTTGTAGACAAATCAAAATCCAAACCGAGGTAAGTAACACAATACTATAGCGGCGCATAAGGGAGCGCTTCATTTAAATATGCGAAGTACTTTCCGGCCACGGTGCTCACTTATTAATCCTTTCACTACCATTGGGACGCGTGTGTACCAAGATGGGCCAGCAGAGAACCAGTGGGATTTTGATGCATCTTGTATATGTGTATCAGTGTTCCATTGGTAAAGGGAGCCCTGTTAATAGTTTTCAGAACTCTTATAATTGCATAGTGCACCTGATACATCGAATTATCTCGCAATTTCAGAAAGGCAATCCGATGAAAAGGTTGGCAAAGCGGGCTACTATCCAGCCATCGCGATAATTCGGATCAGGGAATTTCACACACTCATTGACATTTGCCGCGTAACAATCTGTGCCCACGGATGTGCGTCTGCTTTCTTTATGTCTTTTAGTTTTTGCGCATTCATCTCCTGAAATAGCTAGAAATATTTCTTCTCATGTTTTGACTTAACGACTACGACATTGATTAAATTTCCCATATATTGTTTTTCACTCAGAAAAAAATTTATAGTGGAACGATTAAGGCGAGAACCAAACGATTTGCTCATTTCAGTCTTATGGCGGCCTCTGCCATCTCGCAGAGCAATGCCTATTCTCCGCTCCCTATCGAACTGACTAATAGATTCCACTTGAATGTGGCTGCCCATCGGCAGAAAATCCTCGTCGCTATTTGACAGGGACATAATACTAGGGCACCATTATGAAGCAATAATCTTGAAAATACACTGAATGCAAGTTAATGGTCATTCTCCTCCTACAAGGTTTCCGCTTTGAAATGGACACGTAGAGCAATATCGGTGGTGACGTACAGAAAGTAAAGATTCTGTAAAACATTGGTCTCGTTCTGGAAATGAAGGATATATTCAGAGACCGATGACCTCAGCAGTTTGGTCCCATAGGAACTTACCACAAATTTCCAACTGAACAGTCTATTCAATCATAATCGAGTCTGTGAGAGCACGACTACCATGTTCTAATAACGGTGTGTCACTTTATGGTCGGTGCAATAATCGTGCTGTGTCTATAGGATGGCGCCTTTGCGGAATTACGGCTTGGAGGTGACCTCGTTACTGTTCGGACCTATCCGAATCAACATCTCTTGTTTAATTCAGTGATCAGTAAGTTGTGCAACATCTCTGGTCAACACTTTCAGCTGATGTTGTGAAGTTTTTGGGATGTGATAGTGCGTGTGATAATGCATGGTCATTTTTAATCTTCAAAATTTCCACTTTGGCTGGCACTACAGTAGCATTATGCCTATGTATTGACATAATTTTCGCCAGACGACTGTTTGAGTGCGATAATCAGTTTATTCTTACTATCTATTTCGGCTTGCAGCCATTTTCAACTGCTTTTGAAGCATCTATGCGCATGGCTAAAAGGAACAGCCAATGTGTCAAATACCTGACATCATCAACCACCATGGCTGTATAGAGAAACATAAAATACAGTGTCAGATGTGTGTTCATTCGTAACGATGTTCATAAGATCTGGATATAACCACTGACCAGACAGCGGTATCAGAGCCTAACTGGAGTCTCAAATTAACATTATGAAACAGGAAACGCCTTTATGTTCAACTGTATGAAAGAAGTATTACAAAACATAAGCTCTTTTAGGCATCCTTAAAAAAATTAAACGTCTACTATTGAGTGTCAAAGAAAGATTGAGTTATCAGAGCATATTATTTTCATCTTTGTGACCTGTGACGCTATTTTGAAAGCACATGCATTGTCTTCACACTGTGTGGGCAAAAACAGATATGGAAATTGTCTCCTTGACGCCAATGTAGTTGTACTCTTTGCGTCAGACTCGTTATTGGATAAACAGGGTTTACAAGCGTTTTGGAGTTACTTAGACTGCTATATATATATATATATATATATATATATATACCGCCACTGCCGGTCCCAAGCCCGGGGCCTCATCTCGCAAGTGATGAGGAAGGAGGAAGGGGAGGAGTAACACCTCGTTAAAAAAAAAAAAAAAAGAAAAACCTGGGTCCATCTGGCTCCGGATGGTAGCACCCTGTGAGGGCCCCTGCATAGGGTTACATGCGAAGCCCCAAAATCCAGACACGTCTGCGTGGCAGCCACCACTACTCTGGTCAGCGCCTGTTGGCTCTGTGAGCTCGGCTGTAAGTTAATCTTCTGGAACTCAAAACTGCAGTCGAAATTATGTGAGATCCTTTGTGATTTCACCACCAATACCTCAACACAAACCAATAATCATGACAGAACAACGGGAAAGAATCCACTACCCTGGGCCCCAGTCAGTAAGACTGGGTAATATACCTGATCATCGGATTCCAGGGGATCAGGCATGTCATGAAGAAAAGAATCGGAGCCTCTCAAAAACGCTCAAGATGAAGAAAGTATTTTACATGGCAACACTCAACACCAACACACTACTGAGGCCAGGTAAACTGAAATAATTAACAAACGCCATGGATAAATACATCAAAGTTATGGCAATACAGGAAACACGATTTGCAGATGAGAACCACTTTGATTCTGAAAATTACACAATATATAAGGGCAAACCAGCCATAACCATCCCAGGAAGAAATCTCAAACTCTTCAGAACTGGTTTTGTAGTACATAAATCGATACTGGACTCCGTAATAGATTTCACCTCAAAATCAGAAAAAATGTCGACACTCACGATAAGATCTGGAAACAAAGCCTATACATTAATCAATGGACATGCCCCCACAAACAATTATAACAAGAAGAACCCAGAGATGATAGAGGAATTCTGGAAGAAACTACCAGCAAAATCCCCAAGAATCACATAAAAGTGTTACTAGGAGACTTCAATGCCCAGTTAGGCAAGGAAAGAAAATTCCGAGACACGGTAGGGAAACACACGGCCCACATGAGAACAAACATAAATGGAGAGCACTTGATATACTTCCGCAGAAATTTTGATCTGAAAATCATGTCAACGCAATTCCAGAAACCACACAGAAAACTTGTAACTTGGAAATCCCCCAACCATGCTCTAGGAGAATTTCATATAGACCACGTAGCAATATCCACAAAAACTACCAGACAAATAATGAACGTAAGACAAATCAAGAGAACCAACAGATCTTTCAGAACAGATCCAGAGTACCTACAAATAAACAAGAAAGAAATAATAGAAGAAATTACGAAAATCAATAGCAACAACTGGACAGAACTGTCAGAAAAAATAAAAGAACTGATAAAACTGGGGCAGCCACCGAGAAAAAGGAAACACCGATGGTGGAACATGACATGCGACAGGGCCATAGAAGACAGAATACAAGCCTGGAAAAAATTTAACAGCCATAAAACACAAGAAAAATGGGAGGACTTCAACAGGATACAGAAAAACACTTCAAAAATAATCCGAAGAGAAAAAAGAGGTTACGAAAACAGCAGGTTGAAGGAGATAGAAGAAGACTTCACCAGAAACAACACACGAAATTTTTACAGAGTATTCCGAGAAAATATGACAGGATATCAGCCACCAAGCTTATGCTTCAAAAGACAAGATGGAACACTAGAGACAAATCCGAAGAGAAACTGTAAAATATTAGCCAGATACTTTGACACGTTACTTAACTGTGATAAACCAAAACAGAGATTACAGTTTACAAAACCAGAACCCAACCGGGACTCCGAACCCTCAACATAAGAAGAAATCGTGAAAATAATAAAATCATTGAAAAATAACAGAGCACCAGGTGAAGATGGACTGATTGCAGAAATCTGGAAATTAGACCATGAAAACATTACACCCAAAATTCATAGTATAATCAAAAACATCTGGGAAACAGAAAAGATACCAGAAGAATGGTAGTCAGCCCTAATACACCCCCTTCAAAAGAAAGGAGACAAAACAGACCCTAATTACTATAGAGAATTTCGTTACTGCCGGTGGCATACAAAATTCTATCAAAAGCTCTGTTAAATCGCCTAGAACCTCAGATAGATCCACAGATCGGAGAATACCAAGGAGGGTTCAGGAAGGGAAGATCATGCAGTGAGCAGATCTGGTGTCTGAGAACATGATTAACAACGAGAAAGTCCAGAAACACCACAGTAACATTTGTTGATTTCAAGAAGGCTTACGATTCCATAGACAGCGAAACACTTTTTAATACACTAGAAGAAATGAAGGTAGACAATAAGACCAGAAAACTAATTCAGGAAACATTAACAAATACAAAGTCAAAAGTGAAGTTCATGGGCGAGATCTCAGAATCTTTCGAAATCAAGACAAGAGTGAGACAGGGAGATGGCCTGTCACCCATTTTATTTAACGCTCTTTTAGAGAAAATAATCAGGACGTGGGACAAAGGAGTCAATGGGGTAAAGATGGGGAGAGAGAAAAATAGAACCGTCAACATAAAATGTCTGGCCTTTGTCGACGATATAGCCATCATTACAAATGACAGAAAAGAAGCCAGAGAAGCCCTAGAGATATTGCATGAAATCGCAGCCAGAACAGGACTACAAATACCATATGAAAAAACCATCAACATAAAATGTCTGGCCTTTGCCGTCGATATATCCATCATTACAAATGACAGAAAAGAAGCCAGAGAAGCCCTAGAGATATTGCATGAAATCGCAGCCAGAACAGGACTACAAATATCATATGAAAAAACCCAGTACGTGGACACAAAATCTACAGACAGAAGCCCATTGATAAAGTACGGAAAGATAACATAAGAAGAAAGTTTCAGATACCTGGGAGAGATTATACAGAAAACAGGACTGAATTCAACAGCCAATGAAGAAAGGGTTACAAAACTACAAAAAGCATACAGACTTACATGGAACCATTACAATAAAAGAAATATTTCCGTCAATGCCAAATTAAGACATTACAAAACAGTAGTCTTGCCTGAGGCCTTGTATGCCTCAGAAACAACAGTAATCAGAGGAAGAACCAAAATCAAGGAAATGGAAAAGCAAGAGAGGAAAATTCTGAGAAAGGTCTATGGGCCAGTTCAGAGACAGGGGATCTGGATAAAGAGACCAACAAAGGAATTGTACAAACAGGCAGAGACAATTACAGACAATATCAGAAAAAGAAGGGCAAAACTCTGTGGGCACATTCATAGGATGAATGAAAATAGGCTGACCAAGAAGATTTTTAATATAGTGCTGACGAATAAGGTGAAAACTAACTGGGTAAAGGAAACTATGGAAGACCTCAAAAACTTAAACATCTCCACAGAAGAAATATCAAACAGAGGAAAATACAGAGAAAAAATCAACAAACAGAAATTCGAAGAAACACCAAAAGAGAAGAAATCAGGAAAGAAGTAAGAGTGATTTCAGGTGTGCCGCAAGGGAGTGTCATAGGACCGTTGCTATTCACAATATACATAAATGACCTGGTGGATGGCATCGGAAGTTCACTGAGGCTTTTTGCAGATGATGCTGTGCTGTATCGAGAGGTTGTAACAATGGAAAATTGTACTGAAATGCAGGAGGATCTGCAGCGAATTGACGCATGGTGCAGGGAATGGCAATTGAATCTCAATGTAGACAGGTGTAATGTGCTGCGAATACACAGAAAGATAGATCCCTTACCATTTAGCTACAAAATAGCAGGTCAGCAACTGGAAGCAGTTAATACCATAAATTATCTGGGAGTACGCATTAGGAGTGATTTAAAATGGAATGATCATATAATGTTGATCGTCGGTGAAGCAGATGCCAGACTGAGATTCATTGGAAGAATCCTAAGGAAATGCAGTCCGAAAACAAAGGAAGTAGGTTACAGTACGCTTGTTCGCCCACTGCTTGAATACTGCTCAGCAGTGTGGGATCCGTACCAGATAGGGTTGATAGAAGACATAGAGAAGATCCAAAGGAGAGCAGCGCGCTTCGTTACAGGATCATTTAGTAATAGCGAAAGCGTTACGGAGATGATAGATAAATTCCAGTGGAAGACTCTGCAGGAGAGACGCTCCGTAGCTCGGTACAGCCTTTTGTTGAAGTTTCGAGAACGTACCTTCACCGAGGAGTCACCAGCACAGTGCTCTTTAGGCAGGAATGCCACAAATCACCACCTCTCCTACTTTACAGAGCAGACAAGTCTCCGACACCACGTCATGTGAAGAGTCGTGGACTTCCATTTAGCGCCTAGTGGTAGTTTCACTGTCCTCTTTTCATTGACGCTCACGGCAATAGCATGTCAACATTCTATCAGCTTCGCCGCTTTCGAGGTACTCGTTCACAATTTCTGCGTAATACACTACTGGCCATTAAAATTGCTACACCATGAAGGCGACGTGCTACAGACGCGAAATTTAACCGGCAATAAGAAGATGCTGTGATATGCAAATTATTAGCTTTTCAGAGCATTCACACAAGATTGGCGCCGATGGCGACACCTACAACGTGCTGACATGAGGGAAGTTTCCAACCCATTTCTCATACACAAACAGCAGTTGACCGGCGTTGCCTGGTGAAACGTTGTTGTGATGCCTCGTGTAAGGAGGAGAAATGAGGACCATCACGTTTCCGACTTTGATAAAGATCGGATTGTAGCCTACCGCGATTGCCGTTTATCGTATCGCGACATTGCAGCTCGCGTTGGTCGAGATCCAATGACTGTTAGCAGAATATGGAATCGGTGGGTTCAGGATGATAATACGGAACGTCGTGCTGGATCCCAACGGCCTCGTATCACTAGCAGTCGAGATGACAGGCATCTTATCCGCATGGCTGTAACGGATCGTGCAGCCACGTCTCGATCCCTGAGTCAACAGATGGGGACGTTTGCAAGACAACGACCATCTGCACGAATAGATCGACGACGTTTGCAGTAGCACGGACTATCAGCTCGGAGACCACGGCTTCGGTTACCCTTGACGCTGCATCTCAGACAGGAGCGCCTGCGATGGTGTATGCAACGACGAACCTGGGTGCACGAATGGCAAACGGATGAATCCAGGTTCTGTTTACAGCATCATGATGGTCGCATCCGTGTTTGGCGACATCGCGGTGAACGCACACTGGAAGCGTGTATTCGTCATCGCCATACTGGCGTATCACCCGGCGTGATGGTATGGGGTGTCATTGGTTACACGTCTCGGTCACGTCTTGTTCGCATTGACGGCACTTCGAACAGTGGACGTTACATTTCAGATGTGTTACGACCCGTGGCTCTACCCTTCATTCGATCCCTGCGAAACCCTAAATTTCAGCAGGATAATGCGCGACCGCATGTTGCAGGTCCTGTACGGGCCTTTCTGGATACAGAAAATGTTCGACTGGTGTCCTGACCAGCACTTTGTCCAGATCTCTAACCAATTGAAAACGGCTGGTCAATGGTGGCCGAGCAACTGGCTCGTCACAATACACCAGTCACTACTCTTGATGAACTGTGGTATCGTGTTGAAGCTCCATGGGCCACCTGTACACGCCATCCAAGCTCTGTTTGACTCAATGCCCAGGCGTATCAAGGCCGTTATTACCGCCAGAGGTGGTTGTTGTGGGTACTGATTTCTCACGATCTATGCACCCAAGTTGCGTGAAAATGTAATCACATATCAGTTCTAGTATGATATGTTTGTCCAATGAATACCCGTTTATCATCTGCATTTCTTCTTGGTGTAGCATTTTTAACGGCCAGTAGTGTAATAATCTTCCCCTTGTCAAAGTCGCGTATCTCAATGGATTTCCCCATTTGTAGCCCATACTTTCGCTATGGTGTTCCCCCGTCCGTGTCCGCTCCGGTTTGTTACCGCGTCACGTGGCCACGACCCCACCAGGCGGAATCCAGCGTCGCGGTGGGCAGTGGTCGTAATGCTTTTGCTCACCAGTGTAGTTTTACAGCTCTAATGTAGGCTCACCTAGCAGCGCGACGGCGGCGGCCGAGGAGAGTTCGCTGCGGGATCGGCAGAGGCGGGCGCCCTTGGCGTGCAGCCGCCACAGCCGGTACACGTCCCGGAACACCGACCACACCTGCCGGCATGCAGACGTGGCCACGTGGCTCAGGCCGCCAAGAGGCTACTGGGTGCCTTCACGGGAACAGCCAGCGTCTCCAGTGGCGCGTTACACACCAAATTCAGCTGTTACCCTAGCTACCTTGAAACACTTGAAGTTTTAATCTTCGTTGATCCGTTATGGATCGTGGGACGACGGCTGGCATGAAGTTCTTGATGCAATAATTTACCAACAGGCGTATGTATTGTAGAAATTTATTTTATTTTATGAACTTCTATGTGCTACCAGTTTCGGCATTGCATTCGGCATTTCAGTCTGTGTCGCCTGGCCACCGAGAGCTCTTGCAGGACGATTTGATTCACGGATCCAGTTTTATGGCTCCTTCCGTGTACAGCGATTTTACGACTATGACGAGTGGGGCCTGAAGATGGCATCAACATAATGCCGAAACTGGTAGCACATAGAAGTTCACAAAATAAAATAAATTTCTACAATACATACGGCTGTTGGTAAATTATTGCATCAAGAAACTTGAAGTTTTGCTCTACCTTGAACAACAAATGAACAAACATTAAGCAACAAATCACACATAATGGCATATAACAGCAAATGTCACACAGTGTAGGATCGTACTAAAAAGCCGGCCTTATTAGACCATGCGGAACTAACAACACAATACGAAACAAACTGAGAAGACAAACCAGTAAGACTGATAAATATAGCCGGTCTGATATATAGCAAATAATCTTCAATTTTTGTCAGTCTATTTATGTGGGCCACACATATAGGAACTTCAGATACACAGAGCATCCAGCACCATTAAGAAGTAACAGCTCCCACACAATATTTGCGGACCCGCCGCCCAGCAAACATGGAAACCGATTTGAAACTTCTTAAAACTGTCATTACCTTCCACCAAAGATCAACAGTAAGAGAGATCATCGTATACTAAAACCAATATAACAAGGAAAATATTAACTAAATGAAGCACATCACTCTGCAATAAAACACTATTTGCCACAATAGAAGAACAGTAAAAATAACTTCCACTTCCTCCCGCCCCCGCCCCTCCCCCCCTTATCCTCCCGTGTACTGAGTAAATGCCCTGAATATCAGTAACACTTTGAAATTAGCTCGTCACTCTTCAGATAAATGCCCAATGGCACAATGAAACAAAGGAACACATGCAGTAACGCTCTAGGTGAGTACTGAAACCTTTTGGTTCTGAGAAGCAGTAAATAAAAATTCGCCAGGTGCGAGGGCACTTGCGCTCTGATGATTCCGTAAAAACTTAATTACGTATACAGACAGTTCATCCATTTCGGGAGTCGACACTGGTACTGACAAGATATCGGTCCTGGGAATTCCAAACCTTTCGAGAACGTCTTAATTTTAAGACTGAAGTTTCCTTTACTTGCACTGCCAAACATTACTTTTTGCCAATGTGATCCTAAAGGATTCCTCTTTTACAGATTGAGGTATGGAACCTTAGAAACGAGTGTAAACCAATCAAAGCGTCCACTTAAAGAGAATTAGTATTTTAGCACATCGACAGTCGTCCACGACAAGAAGCAGACCGAGTCTGAGCAAGCTCTTCCTGCGTCGATTATTAATAAAAAAAAGTGTAAGAAATTAATAACTGACTGTAAGGGTCGCAATCAGTTCTTGTTCGTTCTCTAATCGTGCTCAAATTAACAAGTATGTTATTACTTAAGTATTAATTCGTGGCATTGGATTGTATCCGTTAATGTCAACATGTATGCTATTACTTAACTATTAATTCGTAACATTGGATTGTATCCTTTGATGTTTAATAAACCAAGTGGAAGTAATTCTGAAGGTGAAAAGTAATAATTGAGTATGAAGAAATTAATTTCAGTTGTGTGTTGATTTGGGATTAAATCAGTTACATACACTGAAATGAGTATTTCAAAAGAAATTAGCCAGAAAAGTGGAAATATCCCTCGTTTTAAAACAGTGGGGTAAAACCCAGAGGATCAGTGATTCAGTGGAGCACAATATTAAATTTTATCATTGATTAGCTAAGAAACGCGACTAATCGAAAACTAAATTTATGACGCCTTCAGATAATCAACCTGAAGAATATTTTATGCTCTATTCTGTCTCGGGAAAGACGAACATGCACAATACTTAAACATATAAAGAAGTTATACATACTTGATTAATTACTTCATACAGGATAACAGGTGTTTACGTACAGGTGTTAAAAATATTAAAATATAAAACTGAATGACAACTCCAATAGTTCGCTGTAGCTGTATTTACTTAAGTCGATTGCGTTTCGCAACTTTTCGTTGTTTGGTTGATTTGGGGGAGAGGACCAAACAGCTAGGTCATCGGTGCCATCGATTAGACAAGGATGGTGAAGGAAGTGGGCCGTGCCGTTTCAAAGGAACCATCCCAGCATTCGCCTGAAGCGATTTAAGGAGATTAGAAAAACCTAAATCTGGATGGCCGGACGCTGGTTTGAACCGTCGTAACTTTTAAGTTACATCTTCTGATGTATATAATACTATGTCATATGGTTTAGGGATATATTACAGAATGCCGCAGAGTAACGGCTGGCGTGGCTAGGCGAAGTTATTAGCCTTTTTCTGTTGATAAAAAGCATCGTCAGTGATGAGTGTACAGTCTGTGCTAAAATCTCTGTCACCACTTTAACGATCAAAGTATTTTTCTGTGGACTTATGTCAAGCAACGGACGATGCACCTCGTAAATGTTATCCGGGGAAATGTTGAGACGGGAAGCCGACACGCTTGTGTGTGCTTCCCACCAAAATAATAGCAATCTTAGCAGCTGACACCTCGTTGCTTGTGTTGTCAGCTGCTGTTACTCTGTGGCATTCTGTAATGTATCCCTATACCATATGACGTAGCATTATAAACACCAGAAGATGTAACTTAAAAGTTACGAAAGCGGTTGTGTGAGTCTCTAAGCAAATGAAATAAATACTGATACAGCGGACTGTTGGCCTTTTCATTTACTTTTATATTTCAATAGTTTTAACACCTGTATGTAAACACCTGTTGTAGTGTATGAATGGATAGCTTTGAGGAATGAAGTAGTAAAGGCAGCAGAGGATCAAGAAGGTAAAAAGACGAGGGCTAGTAGAAATCCTTGGGTAACAGAAGAAATACTGAATTTAATTGATCAAAGGAGAAAATATAAAAATGCAGTAAATGAAGCAGGCAAAAAGGAATACAAACGTCTCAAAAATGAGATCGACAGGAAGTGCCAAATGGCTAAGCAGGGATGGCTAGAGGACAAATGTATCTCACTAGGGGTAAGATAGATACAGCCTACAGGAAAATTAAAGAGACCTTTGGAGAAAAGAGAGCCACTTGTATGAATATCAAGAGCTCAGATGGAAACCCAGTTCTAAGCAAAGAACGGAAAGCAGAAAGGTGGAAGGAGTATATAGAGGGTCTATACAAGGGCGATGTACTTGAGGACAATATTATGGAAATGGAGGAGGATGTAGATGAAGATGAAATGGGAGATACGATACTGCGTGAAGAGTTTGACAGAGCATTGAAAGACCTGAGTCGAAACAAGGCTCCGGGAGTAGACAACATTCCCTTAGAGCTACTGACGGCCTTGGGAGAGCCAGTCCTGACAAAACTACCATCTGGTGGGCAAAATGTATGAGACAGGCGAAATACACTCAGACTTCAAGAAGAATATAATTATTCCAATCCCAAAGAAAGCAGGTGTTGACAGATGCGAAAATTACCGAACTATCAGAGTAATAAGTCACTGCTGCAAAATACTAACACGAATTCTTTACAGACGAATGGAAAAACTAGTAGAAGCCGACCTCGGGGAAGATCAGTTTGGATTCCGTAGAAATGTTGGAACACGGGAGGCAATACTGACCCTACGACTTATCTTAGAAAATAGATTTAGTAAAGGCAAACCTACGTTTCTAGCATTTGTAGACTTACGAGAAAGCTTTTGACAATGTTGACTGGAATACTCTCTTTCAAATTCTGAAGGTGGCAGGGTAAAACACAGGGAGCGAAAGGCTATTTACAAATTGTACAGAAACCATATGGCAGTTATAAGAGTCCAGGGGCATGTAAGGGAAGCAGTGGTTGGGAAGGGAGTAAGACACGGTTGTAGCCTATCCCTGATGTTATTCAATCTGTATATTGAGCAAACAGTAAAGGAAACAAAAGAAAAATTCAGAGTTGGAATTAAAATCCATGGAGAAGAAATAAAAACTTTGAGGTTCGCCGATGACATTGTAATTCTGTCAGAGACAGTAAAAGACATGAAAGAGCAGCTGAACGGAATGGACAGTGTCTTGAAAGGAAGATATAAGATGAAAATCAACAAAAGCAAAACGAGGATAATGGAATGTAGTCGAGTTAAATCGGGTGATGCTGCGGAAATTAGATAAGGAAATGAGACGCATTAAGTAGTAAACAAGTTTTGTTATTTGGGGAGCAAAATAACTGATGATTGTCAAAGTAGAGAGGATATAAAATGTAGACTGGCAATGGCAAAGAAATTGTTTCTGAAGAAGAGAAATTTGTTAACATCGAGTATATGTTTAAGTGTCAGGAAGTCATTTCTGAAAGTATTTGTATGGAGTGTAGCCATGTATGAAAGTGGAACGTGGACGATAAATATTTTGGACAAGAAGAGAATAGAAGCTTTCGAAATGTGGTGCTACAGAAGAATGCTGATGATTAGATGGGTAGATCACATAACTAATGAGGAGGTATTGGATAGAATTGGGGAGGAGTTTGTGGCACAACTTGACTAGGAGAAGGGAGCGGTTGGTAGGACATGGTCTGAGATATCGAGGGATCACCAATTTAGTATTGGAGGGCAGCGTGGAGGGTAAAAATCGTAGAGGCAGACCAAGAGATGAATACACTAAGCAGATTCAGAAGGATGTAGGTTGCAGTAGGTACTGGGAGATGAAGAAGCTTCCCCTGGATAGAGTAGCATGGAGAGCTGCATCAAACTAGTCTCTGGACTGAAGACCACAACAACATAGGGTATGAATTGGTCAATCAGTTATGTGTAATTACTTTAGCTAGTTTTAAAAGTATGTGTGTGTAAAGAAGCGTACACGCTGCAGTACACAGCCAAAGAAAAATTGTAATACATGAATATATTACGACAATGTAACGCGCAGTTTGCACTGCGTGTAAAATCACTACACACTCCACCGTGAAAGATTCGCTACGGAAACAACAGACATGAAGCCGTCCCGTCCCGTCCCTCTATACGCTTTCTTTCAGGAGTGCTAGTCCGTCTAGATGAAATTTGGAAAGTAGGGAGGGAGATATGGGAGAGGTGAAGCCGTGAGAAGTGAAGCAGTCGCTAATAGGAATACTTGTGTAAGGCAAGGTTCCGGTTTCGGGCCCTCAGCGCACACTCTGCTGCAGAGTGAAGGCGTCTTTCTGGAAACACTTGAGACAGTTGTTTGGTATATGCTGTTGTGATGCTGTGAGTCGCAACAAGAGGGAAACTGTACGGAGAGTGCAGTGAGTGGGTCACCTGCTCGATGCTCTCGCGCACGGAGAGCTCGTGGAAGGCGGCGCAGGCGGTGTCCCGGCAGCGGCGCAGCCCCTCCTCGCGGCTCACCATGCGCTCGCCCCACTGGTCCGTCTTGTTGCCCACCAGCACCACCGGCGCCTCCCCCACCGGCTCCTGCAACCACCACCTCTCCAGTCACTCTCGGCGGACACCTGCGGGAACTGAGCGGCGGTTAGCTTGCGGTTACTTAGATATCTCTTACCAAGGAACACACCAGAATACACCACCTGATCAAAAGTATACGGACACCTATATGGAGTGTCTCGACTCTTCACCTTTATGACTGCTTGAACCCATCCGGAGACACTTTCAGTGAGGTGTCTGCATCTCTGTGGCGGAATAGCGACCCTTTCTGCCTCGAGAGCCGAAACCAGAGGTGACGTTGGGTGTTGTGGTCTGGAACGAAGTCGACTTTCCAACTTAATTCACAAGTGTTTTTTTGGATTCGCGTCGGGAATCTGGACAGGCCAGCCCATTTCAGAGCGTTGCGATGCTGCTTTATGACAGGTGCATTGTCATGACAAACAGTCATCGTCTCCAAACTATTACCTTTTTCTCGAAGGAAATAAGGGGAACACACCTTATCCATGAAAACCATCCCCATATTGTAACACCACATACTCCGTACTTCGCTGTTGATCAGGTAACATTCTCCAGGCATTCTCCAAACTGAAACCTTTCCAAAGAGGGTATATCGCGATTCATCAGTCCAGATCACTGGTTTCCAGTCATCCACTGTCCAGTGGCGTCGGCTCTTACACTACCCTAAGCGTCGCTCAGCATCGACTGCAGAAATGTGTGGCTTATGGGGAGATGCTTGACCCCTGCCCCCTGCAGTACACTTGTTCGCCCACTGCTTGAATACTGCTCACCGGTGTGGGATCCGTACCAGATAGGGTTGATAGACGAGATGGAGAAGATCTAACGGAGAACGGCGCGCTTCATTACAGGATCATTTAGTAGTCGCGAAAGCGTTACAGAGAGATAGATAAACTCCAGTGGAAGACTCTGCAAGAGAGGCGCCCAGTAGCTCAGTACGGGCTTTTGTTGTAGTTTCGAGAACATACCTTCACCGGGGAGTCCTACGTATATCTCGCGAAGAGACCATGAGGATAAAATCAGAGAGATTAGAGCCCACACAGAGGCATACCGACAATCTTTCTTTCCACGAACAATACGAGACAGGAATAGAAGGGAGAACCGATAGAGGTACTCAAAGTAACCTCCCCCACAAACCGTCAGGTGGCTTGCGGATAATCGATGTAGATGTAGATTCTTTTCAAATGCCGACGCCCAGTTATTGTGCAACCCGGAGAGCTGGTAGCACTTTGGAACTCGCGAGTGATTGCTTCCGCTGACTTAATGTGATTTTTTTACAGACACTCTCTGCAGTCTTCTACGGTTCCTGTCCCTGCTCTTAACTGCAGCTGTTTCCGCTTCACGGTGCCGTCGCCAACACCGACTTGGGCAGCTTTAGAACGGCTGCAATGTTCCTGATCTATTTTTTACTCAGGTGACATCCAATGATTACTCCACGTTCGAAGTCACTGCTGTTACTGCTCCTCTACTGACAACACAGCACTCCCCGCCTCCTTTTATACCCCTCTCGTCACATCTAGCGCTTACTTCCGCATTACATAGGGATAATGTGTGTGAAATCTTATGGAACTTAACTGCTAAGGTCATCAGTCCCTAAGCTTACACACTACTTAACCTAAATTATCCTAAGGACAAACACACACACCCATGCCCGAGGGAGGGTTCGAACATAGGGATGACTGTATGCTTTTGATCAGGTACTATATCTCGATTCATTACATACAAGGAAAGATATCTGTGACCTCCAGAGAACTTTATACCAGTAGTCATTACCGATTATCAAGGAAACGTTAAAGCTGAACAGTAACATGACAGCGATCAGGACTTAGGCTTGCAGACAGCAGCATACGTTCAGCTACGAACACGAGAAAGTGGAAGATCAGTGGCTCGTAATGGATTTCGTTACGGGCCATATTGGTAAAGTCTAATTCAATTAATGGTGATTATATTAATCAACTATAAAATATTGGCACTAGATTGCGGTATTTGTAATTACGTATTTCCATAAATACAAGAGTTACGCGCATCAAAGTCAGGTATAAAGTTCATTACAATGATTTTATTTACATAAAATGTTTTGTTTTGGACTAGAGCTAATATGAATTACGCTTAATAAAACAGAATTACAAAAGAGTTAACGTCTTTTTGCCAACAGACACAAACAGTGATATGTCTTTTGCATTGCTGAAAATCTCTGTCATTTTTCCAGGGTTTTAGTTAATCTCACTGTAATACAACTGGAACACTGGCAGGCTGTTGTCAGTCTGTTGGCAGCGCTGGGCGACGGCAGCTGGCAGGTCAGCGCGGCGGCGTGAGGTCAGTGGCTGCACCCGCGCGTTCTCTGCCCGCGGTGGGGTGAACCTCTGATATCCATGTTAAGCACTCTCAATAACTGTCTCTGCGCTCAACACCAAACACTTGAGCAACCTCTGAGCAGTAATCCGTATTTTATAATCGAATGAACATACCAGCTGCACTTTTAATTTTCTTTTAATAGCCGTGACACGTTTCAGCCTCGAAGGCAAATTTACAGTGGCTACCTGAACAATACCGCAAAAACAGAGTACAATGTCATAAGTTACACTACTGGCCATTAAAATTGCTACACCACGAAGATGACGTGCGACAGACGTGAAATTTAACCGTCAGGAAAAAGATGTGATATGCAGATGTTAGCTTTTCAGAGCATTCACACAAGGTTGGCGCCGGTGGCAACACCTACAACATGCTGACTTGAGGAAAGTTTCCGACCGATTTCTCATACACAAACAGCTGTTGACCGCCGTTGCCTGGTAAAACGTTGTTGTGATGCCTCGTGTAAGGAGGAGAAATGCGTACCATCACGTTTCCGTCTTCGATAAAGGTCGGATTGTAACCTATCGCGACATTGCTGCTCGCGTTGGTCAAGATCCAATGACTGTTAGCAGAATATGGAATCCGTGGGTTCAGGAGGGTAATACGGAACGCCGTGCTGGATCCCAACGGCCTCGTATCACTAGCAGTCGAGATGACAGGCATCTTATCCATATGGCTGTAACGGATCGTGCAGCCACGTCTCGATCTCTGAGTCAACAGATGGGGACGTTCGCAAGACAACAACCATCTGCACGAATAGTTCCACGACGTTTGCAGCAGCATAGACTATCAGCTCGTGGACCATGGCTGCGGTCACTCTTGAAGCTGCATCACAGACAGGAGCGCCTGGGATGGTGTACTCCAGGACGAACCTGGGTGCACCAATGGGTAAACGTCATTTATGCGGATGAATCCAGGTTCTCTTTACAGCATCATGATGGTCGCATCCGTGTTTGGCGACATCGCGGTGAACGCACATTGGAAGCGTGTATTCGTCATCGCCATACTGGCGTATCACCGGGCGACCCGTGGCTCTACCCTTTATTCGATCCCTGCGAAGCCCTACATTTCAGCAGGATAATGCACGACCGCATGTTGCAGGTCCTGTATGGGCCTTTCTGGATACAGAAAATGTTCGACTGCTCTCCTGGCCAGCACATTCTCCAGATCTCTCACCAATTGAAAACGTCTGATCAATGGTGGCCGAGCAACTGGCTCGTCACAATAAGCCAGTCACTACTCTTTATAAACTGTGGTATCGTGTTGAAGCTGCATGGGCAGCTGTACCTCTACACACCATCCAAGCTCTGTTTGACTCAATGCCCAGGCCTATGAAGGCCGTTATTACGGCCAGAGGTGGTTGTTCTGGGTACTGATTTCTCAGGATCTATGCACCCAAATTGTGTGAAAATGTAATCACATGTCAGTTCTAGTATAATATATTTGTCCAATGAATACCCATTTTAATCTACATTTCTTCTTGCTGTAGCAATGTCAATGGCCAGTAGTGTATATGACAAAAATGGTCCAAATGGCTCTGAGCACTATGAGGCTCAACTTCTGAGGTCATCAGTCCCCTAGAACTTAGAACTACTTAAACCTAACTAACCTAAGGACATCACACACATTCATGCCCGAGACAGGATTCGAACCTGCGACCGTAGTGGTCACGCGGTTCCAGACTGAAGCGCCTAGAACCGCACGGCCACAGCGGCTGACATGTATATGACAAAGGCAGTAATAACAAACATCGTGGAAAACAACATACGAAATAAAGAATGTTGTATAACAACTCGTCCAAAAAGGTCATCAAAACAGCATAATACAATAGGTGATTTTGAAAGGCAACACGTCTACAATTTAAGAAAGTTATATATATATATATATATATATATATATATATATATATATAGTGTCAACCTACCTATCTATCATCGAGAGAGTACATAGACAGACCGGTGAGCCACGTGAAATTGCGGTACTTAAACAGGTGAGTAAGTTACACGGAGAGAAAGGGGGGGGGGGCGTAGAGCTATAAAAGAGCTGCATAGGTGGACAGTGAGAAGCAAACATTAATGGACATAGGCACTAAGGTTTAAAAGTAAAACAAAATACACAATGAAATAGTATATAAGACTTTTCGTTAGATACAAAAGGGGAAAAACATGTAAAAAGTGGTAATATGAAAAAGTACAGCAGACGACTCTCAGAGGAGCTGAGGGAAAAGAAGAGACGATTTTCGAAATCTAGCGGTGCCAACGTAGTACACACAGCAAGTGCATCTCTGCCTCATTTGTCTGCAGACCGCTTTTTCCAGGATACATTAGCCAATTGGAGACAGAAGAACTTGCTACGACAGATAATCAATATTTTAAAGAAGAGAGGTGAAATTAAGTAGAGTGTATCGTGGAAAGACAGTAATAGGGGTGTGATGCCTATTCACTCCTGTTATTTCACTGTGTCAAGAGAGCGCAGTGTCCAGCAGTCCATTGCTTCCTTGAGTCCAAGTCTCGAGGGGCAAGCTGTAGGTGCAGTTGTAGCGGATATTTTTCCTCATTGGGAGCCAGAAAACTGTGATATATATTAAAATTTACGATGTGACATAATGACAGGTGTATTTAAAAACAATAATGGTGATTTATATACACTCCTGGAAATGGAAAAAAGAACACATTGACACCGGTGTGTCAGACCCACCATACTTGCTCCGGACACTGCGAGAGGGCTGTACAAGCAATGATCACACGCACGGCACAGCGGACACACCAGGAACCGTGGTGTTGGCCGTCGAATGGCGCTAGCTGCGCAGCATTTGTGCACCGCCGCCGTCAGTGTCAGCCAGTTTGCCGTGGCATACGGAGCTCCATCGCAGTCTTTAACACTGGTAGCATGCCGCGACAGCGTGGACGTGAACCGTATGTGCAGTTGACGGACTTTGAGCGAGGGCGTATAGTGGGCATGCGGGAGGCCGGGTGGACGTACCGCCGAATTGCTCAACACGTGGGGCGTGAGGTCTCCACAGTACATCGATGTTGTCGCCAGTGGTCGGCAGAAGGTGCACGTGCCCGTCGACCTGGGACCGGACCGCAGCGACGCACGGATGCACGCCAAGACCGTAGGATCCTACGCAGTGCCGTAGGGGACCTCACCGCCACTTCCCAGCAAATTAGGGACACTGTTGCTCCTGGGGTATTGGCGAGGACCATTCGCAACCGTCTCCATGAAGCTGGGCTACGGTCCCGCACACCGTTAGGCCGTCTTCCGCTCACGCCCCAACATCGTGCAGCCCGCCTCCAGTGGTGTCGCGACAGGCGTGAATGGAGGGACGAATGGAGACGTGTCGTCTTCAGCGATGAGAGTCGCTTCTGCCTTGGTGGCAATGATGGTCGTATGCGTGTTTGGCGCCGTGCAGGTGAGCGCCACAATCAGGACTGCATACGACCGAGGCACACAGGGCCAACACCCGGCATCATGGTGTGGGGAGCGATCTCCTACACTGGCCGTACACCACTGGTGATCGTCGAGGGGACACTGAATAGTGCACGGTACATCCAAACCGTCATCGAACCCATCGTTCTACCATTCCTAGACCAGCAAGGGAACTTGCTGTTCCAACAGGACAATGCATGTCCGCATGTATCCCGTGCCACCCAACGTGCTCTAGAAGGTGTAAGTCAACTACCCTGGCCAGCAAGATCTCCGGATCTGTCCCCCATTGAGCATGTTTGGGACTGGATGAAGCGTCGTCTCACGCGGTCTGCACGTCCAGCACGAACGCTGGTCCAACTGAGGCGCCAGGTGGAAATGGCATGGCAAGCCGTTCCACAGGACTACATCCAGCATCTCTACGATCGTCTCCATGGGAGAATAGCAGCCTGCATTGCTGCGAAAGGTGGATATACACTGTACTAGTGCCGACATTGTGCATGCTCTGTTGCCTGTGTCTATGTGCCTGTGGTTCTGTCAGTGTGATCATGTGATGTATCTGACCCCAGGAATGTGTCAATAAAGTTTCCCCTTCCTGGGACAATGAATTCACGGTGTTCTTATTTCAATTTCCAGGAGTGTACATTTTTACCAACTCTAACCATGTAGTTATTATGTATTCTCTATCTTGAACTATGTGTGTGTCCAGTTAATCCCCGTTTTCTGTCCTACTGGAACACGTATCAACTTGCATCTTACCCCGATACCTGGGAAAGGCGCCATACCTTCTTTGGGGTGAGAGAGACACCCGTTATACCTCTTTTGTACTATTATTTGCAGAAGCATCTTAGTGGAACCAACATTCTTAGTGAATCTGTCAACTCCGAACCCAACACTTCTAATGACGCCGTAAGCCCAGAAACTGCATCTAACGCAAATTTACAACTAAGACAGGGACCTCTACTAAGTTTAAACAGATTTCACTGATAGCAATTTTGGAAACACCAGGGACAAAGAGGAAGACAACTGCATCGGTGCCGACACACCAGGAAACCCTATAAAGTTTAAAAACAGAGCAACAGAAAAGGGCAGCCACCAAAAAAGTTCTCCAATCACCAAAAGGGGGAGAGAAATAGAACCGACTGCTGACGACAAGGAGTGCTGTAAAACAGAAAATATCGACAGTCGGTATTTTTGATACACACTTTTATATTTTATTGCTAGACAATAAAATATATAATAAAGTTGGTAATGGTATCTCATTTATTTTCCCGTCTTACTCTGATTTTCGGGATGAGACGATAGCTGTAGTCCAACATCTAAAAAAATTACTACGGGACACAAAAGTTATGATTTTGACATATACATCAGTTTTCAGTTTGAAGAAACCTTACCAGACATGTGTGAGTAAATTCGTTTTGAAAATCTCAAAAATTTCCCACATCATTTGATGCAGAACCAGAAAGTATGCCGTCTTGCCCCGTCGCACAATAATAAATTGTATCACCAGGCAGCTTCTCATTACAAGAGAAATATTTACAGTGACAGGAATCAGCCACCTCCTTCCACATCGGCAGCAACACAGTCCACTCGAAAACGATACTCTCAAATATTTTGGAAATTTCAAATTCTTTCGTATTGCTGCTGCAGCACCCCAATACGATATCAAATCAGAGCCAAGTAGAATAATTGTTTGCATAAGGTCCAGAGGTAGATCAACACGTTGTTGACTTGCTCAATTTGTGAAGCTCTTTCTCTTGAAAAAATTATCCAATTTTTCTGAAATTGTAACCATTCGTTTGTCTGTACAGGTACGTCACATCTACCGATTACCGCCTCATTCGGATAATTCCTTATTGTGCATCGTCCTTTTTTTCCTTTAGAATGTATAATGAACTTCTGTGATGACTTAAGTGTTCATTCGATCGACCGCTAGTCTGGAAAGATAAACTGCTAGAGAGTAAACTATTAATAGAAACTCTAATAGAATGTGATAAGGACGTTAGTTCACAGAAAGGTTCGGTCATACGAAAGATTCATACAGTATCTTTTATTTCACTAATTCATCCTACACCTTTCAGCGACCGAATTGCAAGCAGCTGCAGCAGGACTGAAAACTGGGGCTAGAGTATATTTATACTGCGCTTACATACAAACTTCCTTGTGCAAGAATACGTGTGTCTTTCTGCAAAATCTCTTCAGGCATTTTCCACTTTAGTTATTACTGTGTGGCGACTTCTACTCACATCAGCAAGTATGAGTATACGTAAAAAAAGATTCCCCAGTAACACACATCTTAGAAGCTACACTTGGCAGCTGTCTAGTAGTACTGAATAATGGATGGAGGCCAATTATCGACTGGCCAATGAAAAGAAGACCAGCCATTCACATCACACTATGTTCACCTTGTTTTTCGTACGTCAACAAAGTAACTGATGCGTTAGTCTGAGAACCTCCCCGACTGAAATCAAACTGATCACTCACAGAGAAAATATACTAGTACACTGATACAGAAAATCAAAGAAACTGGTCTTGTTGGTCTAGGTATATTCCAGCCACGAAAAAAATATTGCCACAGCTACGTGAGATTCATACTGTTCCATAAAAGTGTTATTCCTTACGGGATGTTATAAGTACGCTGCGACATATTTCTTTCCAGAGGACGAGGAAAAAAAAATTAAGCGTTTTCGAAACATTTGGTGGAATCATAAATTCTGTAGAAGTGTAGCTCGACGGTTTCTAACAGTGATGGAATATGAGAGACATTGGCCAACTGCTTGAAATGACAATACAGTTATGTAGATGTTATGAAAGTCTTGAAAAAGGAAAAGAAGGCCGTACTGGATGCCCTACTATACATCACTTAATAATAGATCCAGACGGAGGTATGAAAGAAAGCCAAAGTTTTTTGCTTTAAGCAAGGTTCATCCAGAAAAACATATTATTTTCCATAGAAAAACCGCTTAGATAAAACGGCGCTAACAACTGCACAAATTAAACTGAGCTTGCCATCAAAATAAGACAAATCTCGTTAAACATTGTCTTGCATCAACTCATTTCAATGGGACAGCAAATTCTATTATCAAACTGAAGACGTACCCACTCAGAGCAGTTATAACGAATTTCTATACGGAAAAATTTAAAGAAACAGGCCTTCAGATGGCCAAGAGTAAATCCATTTCTTGGTTTTACTACGTTGATGACAATTTCGGCATATGACACCATGGAGAAAAGGAACTCTCAGAACTTCTACATTGTCTGTATTACATTAATTCTAATATAAAGTTCACAATGAAAAGAGGAAAAGAAGTTCAATTTTAACATTTTGATGCAAATGTACTTAGAAAAAATGGTGGAAACTTTAGGGCACAAGATCTACACAAACCCGACACTCACAAACAGGCGCCTACACAAAAATTCAAACCATCATCCCAAACAGGAAAGACGAAGATTCTGGTGGACCTGGATGAAAGACTCTGTGGGCTTCAGCACTTGGAGAAGATTTCCATTATTTAAGAATTACTTTCAGAAGAAATGGGTACTATGACAAAAAGATCAGGAGCTACGAGAGAGAAAACACTAGCTACAGTGAAAGTTTTCCCCCACTACGTAAGAACTGTCACAGATCGCATCAGTCGAGCGCTAGGAAGTCTTAGTATTGACACAGTGTTTAAACCGACAGGAAATGTGCGTGAATATTCTAATACTGCGCAGGACCTACCCCGGTCGTTTGCTGCGGCAGAAGTACGCAAAATTCCTTGCACATGCCGTCAGGTACGCAAAGGAACTTCTAAATGAGACATTAACACCCAGCTTAAAGAACACAAAAGCAACTAGTGTCTGGGGAACGCGGATAAATCGGCAGTAGAAGATCATGGAGTCGGAACAGGTAACCACCAAATTCGGTTCTCTGACACTGTGGATTTATCGATGAACAATCATTACTGTGCTAAGATGTACATAGTAAAACACAAAAACACAAAAAATTTCAACAGAAAAGAAGAATGATTGAAATTAGATAAACTATTGGCCTTAGTAAAGCAAAGAGCTCCAACTCTTCTGCAATACGACCTGCGTAACACACGACGGCGATTACTGCGCGATTTATGGCAGCAGTAGTGTGACGTTGGTACCAGACAGTTGCGCTGTTACAGATAAGCGTTTTGATTTTCTGAGGTGATGTCGTTTCAGAAGTCAGCTAAGGAGAATTTATAGTTTCTGAGTGTCTCCAGCATTAGGGAATGAAATGTCAGGCACAGAAACATGCCTTAGCCAACGTCTAATGCCCGTACAACTAAAATCACCAAAAAAAAAAAAAAAAAACACTTTTCTCCCCTGCCTTTCAGAGGACAGAAAATTGAGAAAGCTGTTCATTTAAATTCCCGTACCGTTCCTGTTGGTGACGTACATTACCCTATGATTAACCATCTACCACAGGAAGGCATCATTTTCTCGCAGCAATATCTGTATTTAATTAAATATGACATCAAGAGGAGATAATTGAAGGCTATATAACGCCATATTGTTATTCCTGTACTCAATACCACTGCAAGCCTCTAAATAGCTGTGTCTCACGTATCAATAGTGTACCGTCGTGTACAGTAAAAACACAACAAAATTTAATAAACTAAAAGCTAGAATGGTGTTTTGGATCAAGAAACGGTTTCTCAAATGCTCTGTTTGGCTTTAGGGAAGGAAAAGCGATAACAGATATCTCAGCTCTGTTGTCTACTAGTATACTCAAAGTTTTTGAACGAAGGAAAAGTATAATTATTCTAGTTTAGGACAGTACGCCTCCAGCCACGAAAATACTACAGCACACAGGTGAGATTTCGATGTTCAGTATCCCTTCAGAAAGAACACGCAAGAGTGCAGAGATGAGGCAGTCAAATGCATGAATCGACGGCTCTCTGACACTCTGTCAGAAACAGTAGCCACAAAATTAACACCGATCTTCACAAGGCGCCACATCCCCAAACACGATTTTAGGTTCTCAACTTTTTGCACTAAAATCATAAACGATATTTCTTCGACTGGCGTTTGTTTCCTATCTGACACATAATTGACTGGAATCGTCCTATAAAACAGCAAATACAAAAAGAGCACTTCGCTGTGTGTAGTGGGACGATCGCCTTAGGATATTACTCAACTTCTATACAGCACATAAAAGAGTAGCAATCGACTAGCTCTTTTATATATCATAACGCAAGTAGTGACCTAGACCTAAGTCAAAACAAGACCCCCGGAGTAGACAACATTCCATTAGAACTACTGATAGCCTTGGGAGACAAAACTCTACCATATGGTGAGCAAGATATATCAGACAGGCGAAATACCCTCAGACTTCAAGAAGAATATAATAATTCCAATCCCAAAGAAAGCAGGTGTTGACAGATGTGAAAATTACCGAATTATCAGCTTAATAAGCCACTGCTGCAAAATACTAACACGAATTCTTTACAGACGAATGGAAAAACTGGTAGAAGTTGACCTCTGGGAAGATCAGTTTGGATTCCGTAGAAATGTTGGAACACGTGAGGCAATACTGACCCTACGACTTATCTTCTAGGGACTGATGACCTTAGCAGTTAAGTCCCATAAGATTTCACACACATTTGAACATTTTTTGAACGTATCTTATAAAATAGATCAAGGAAAGGCAAACCTATGTTTCTAGCATTGTAGACTTAGAGAAAGCTTTTGACAATGTTGACCGGAATACTCTCTTTCAAATTCTGAAGGTGGCAGGGGTGAAATATAGGGAACGAAAGGCTATTTAAAATGTGTAAAAATACCAGTGGCAGTTACAAGAGTCGAGGGGCAAGAAAGGGAAGCAGTGGTTGGGAAGGGAGTGAGACAGGGTTGTAGCCTATCCCTGATGTTATTCAATCTGTATACTGAGCAAGCAGCAAAGGAAAGAAAAGAAAAATTCGGAGTAGGAATTAAAATCCATGGGGAAGAAATAAAAAATTTGAGGTTCACCGATGACTTTAAAATTCTGTCAGAGACAGCAAAGGACGTGGAAGAGCAGCTGAACGGAATGGACAGTGTCTTGAAAGGAGGATATAATACGAACATCAACAAAAGCAAAACGAGGATAATGGAATGTAGTCGAATTAAATCGGGTGATGCGGAGGGAATTAGATTAGGAAATGAGACGCTGAAAGTAGTAAATGAGTTTTGCTGTTTGGGGAGCAAAATAACTGATGATGGTCGAAGTAGAGAGGATATAAAATGTAGACTGGGAACGGCAAGGAAAGCGTTTCTGAAGAAGAGAAATTTGTTAACATCGAGTATAGATTTAAGTGTCAGGAAGTCGTTTCTGAAAGTATTTGTATGGAGTGTAGCCATGTATGGAAGTGAAACATGGACGATAAATAGTTTGGACAAGAAGAGAATGGAAGTCGTCCTGTTGGATCCTTAAGACCTGTCAACCAACAAAGTGAATGATGGTCTGTAACAACTGTGAGTGGCCTTCCATTGAGATACTGTTGAAATTTGCACATGGCCCAGATCACAGCAAGACATTCTCTTTTTGTAGTTTAGTAGTTTCTCTCAGCTTTTGTGTCTTAGAAGCATAGGCTATAACCTTCTCTTTTCCATCCGAAATCTGCACCAAAACAGCACCGAACGCATACCCACTGGCATCTGTGTGTAGTTCTGTAGGTGCTCTCTCATCATACAGACCAAGTACAGGGTCATTCGTCAGAGCTTTTCGCAGCACATCGAAAGAATCTTGTTGAGCACCACCCCAGATAAATTTAGCATCAGCTTTTAACAACTCTTGGAGTGGCCTGGCTTTGATACAAAAGTCTTTGATAAAACGACGCCGGCCGTTGTGGCCGAGCGGTTCTAGGCGCTTCAGTCAGGAGCCTCGCGACCGCTACGCTCGCAGGTTCGAATCCTGCCTCGGGCATGGATGTGTCTAATGTCCTTAGGTTAGTTAGGTTAGTTAGGTTTAAGTAGTTCTACGAGGTGCATTCAAGTTCTAAGGCCTCCGATTTTTTTCTCCGGACTGCAAAGAGATAGAAACATGCGCGTTGTTTTAAAATGAGGCCGCGTTTATTGTCAACACGTCCAATATACGGCAGCACCGTACGGCAGATGGAATTTTACCGCCAGTGGCGAGAATGAGAACTGTTTTAAATACTTAAAATGGCGACGTTTTCCTTACTTGAACAGCGTGCAATCATTCGTTTTCTGAATTTGCGTGGTGTGAAACCAATTGAAATTCATCGACAGTTGAAGGAGACATGTGGTGATGGAGTTATGGATGTGTAGAAAGTGCGTTCGTGGGTGCGACAGTTTAATGAAGGCAAAACATCGTGTGACAACAAACCGAAACAACCTCGGGCTCGCACAAGCCGGCCTGACGACATTATCGAGAAAGTGGAGAGAATTGTTTTGGGGGATCGCCGAATGACTGTTGAACAGATCGCCTCCAGAGCTGGCATTTCTGTGGGTTCTGTGCACACAATCCTGCATGACGACCTGAAAATGCGAAAAGTGTCATCCACGAATGCTGACGGACGACCACATGGCTGCCCGTGTGGCATGTTGCCTAGTAATGTTGATGCGCAACGACAGCACGAATGGGACTTTCTTTTCGTCGGTTGTGACAATGGATGAGACGTGGATGCCATTTTTCAATCCAGAAACAAAGCGCCAGTCAGCTCAATGGATGCACACAGATTCATCGCCACCAAAAAAATTTCGGGTAACCGCCAGTGCTGAAAAAATGATGGTGTCCATGTTCTGGGACAGCGAGGGCGTAATCCTTACCCATTGCGTTCCAAATGGCACTACGGTAACAGGTGCATCCTACGAAAATGTTTTGAAGAACAAATTCCTTCCTGCACTGCAACAAAAACGTCCGGGAAGGGCTGCGCGTGTGCTGTTTCACCAAGACAACGCGCCCGCACATCGAGCTAACGTTACGCAACAGTTTCTTCGTGATAACAACTTTGAAGTGATTCCTCATGCTCCCTACTCACCTGACCTGGCTCCTAGTGACTTTTGGCTTTTTCCAACAATGAAAGACACTCTCCGTGGCCGCACATTCACCAGCCGTGCTGCTATTGCCTCAGCAATTTTCCAGTGGTCAAAACAGACTCCTGAAGAAGCCTTCGTCGCTGCCATGGAATCATGGTGTTAGCGTTGTGAAAAATGTGTACGTCTGCAGGGCGATTACGTCGAGAAGTAACGCCAGTTTCATGGATTTCGGGTGAGTAGTTAATTTAAAAAAGAAATCGGAGGCCTTAGAACTTGAATGCACCTCGTAAGTTCTAGGGTACTGATGACATCCGATGTTAAGTCCCATAGTGCTCAGTGCCATTTGAACCCTTTGTAATGACAATGTAAAACTCAATGTACAAGGGGTGGACAAATAGACGGAAACACGAAAAACGCAACACATTACCATGCCCCATAAGCTGCAGGAAAACCGTAGACATTCAAGACAGCTTCCATTCGTCTCGAAATGAATAAATTCAGGCAATGTATGGTTTGCAAGGTTTCTTCCTTGCAAAATAGTGGCGCGTTTAGGTAACGGTGAAAGTGTTGGGTAGCGATCACGCACCCTTCCCTCCGAAGTAGATCACAAAGATTCAATACTACTGAGACGACGTGACTGTGGTGGCGATTGTCGTGGCTAGAAGAGATGCGAGATTTCGTCCTCGTGTTCACGAAACCAGTCCGGGGCGTTGCGAGCTCTGCGAATAGCGACTCTGTCTTGGAACAGAGATCGCCGTTGGGATGGAACCGATCAGTCTAGATGCTCACATAATCCTGCGCAGTAATGCGACCTTGCAGAGTAACCATGAGGACCGTGGAATACGGCGGTATGGCTGCCCAGATCTTCACCGAACCCCTGACCTGCTTTACCTTTCGGATGTGAACTCGGCGGGAAGTTGGATACAGTTGAAACGAGACTCATCAGACCAAATGGCTTTCTTCCATTGCTTCATAGTCCAGGTTTTATGGGTTCGGCACCACGTTTTCCTTATACAGGGTGTTACAAAATGGTACGGCCAAACTTTCAGGAAACATTCCTCACACACAAAGAAAGAAAGTATGTTACGTGGACATGTGTCCAGAAACGCTTACTTTCCATGTTAGAGCTCATTTTATTACTTCTCTTCAAATCACATTAATCATTGAATGGAAACACACAGCAACAGAACGTACCAGCGTGACTTCAAACATTTTGTTACAGGAAATGTTCAAAATGTCCTCCGTTAGCGAGGATACTTGCATCCACCCTCCGTCGCATGGAATCCCTGATGTGCTGATGTAGCCCTGGAGAATGGCGTATTGTATCACAGCCGTCCACAATACAAGCACGAAGAGCCTCAACATTTGGTACCGGGGTTGCGTAGACAAGAGCTTTCAAATGCCCCCATAAATGAAAGTCAAGAGGGTTGAGGTCAGGAGAGCGTGGAGGCCATGGAATTGGTCCGCCTCTACCAATCCATCAGTCACAGAATCTGTTGTTGAGAAGCGTACGAACACTTCGACTGAAATGTGCAGGAGCTCCATCGTGCGTGAACCACATGTTGTGTCGTACTTGTAAAGGCACATGTTCTAGCAGCACACGTAGAGTATCCCGTATGAAATCATGATAACGTGCTCCATTGAGCGTAGGTGGAAGAACATGGGGCCCAGTCGAGACATCACCAACAATGCCTGCCCAAACGTTCACAGAAAATCTGTGTTGATGACGTGATTGCACAAGTGCGTGCGGATTCTCGTCAGCCCACACATGTTGATTGTGAAAATTTACAATTTGATCACGTTGGAATGAAGCACATCCGCAAAGAGAACATTTGCACTGAAATGAGGATTGACACATTGTTGGATGAACCATTCGCAGAAGTGTACCCGTGGAGGCCAATCAGCTGCTGATAGTGCTTGCACATGGTACGGAAACAACTGGTTCTCCCGTAGCACTCTCCATACAGTGACGTGGTCAACGTTACCTTGTACAGCAGCAACTTCTCTGACGCTGACATTAGGGTTATCGCCAACTGCACGAAGAATTTCCTCGTCCATTGCAGGTGTCCTCGTCGTTCTAGGTCAGCCCCTGCCGCGAGTCATAGGCTGGAATGTTCCGTGCTCCTTAAGACGCCGATCAATTGCTTCAAACGTCTTCCTGTCGGGACACCTTCGTTCTGGAAATCTGTCTCGATACAAACGTACCGCGCCACGGCTATTGCCCCGTGCTAATCCATACATCAAATGGGCATCTGACAACTCCGTATTTGTAAACACTGCACTGACTGCAAAACCACGTTCGTGATGAACACTAACCTGTTGATGCTACGTACTGATGTGCTTGATGCTAGTACTGTAGAGCAATGAGTCGCATGTCAACACAAGCACCGAAGCCAACATTACCTTCATTCAATTGGGCCAACTGGCGGTGAATCGAGGAAGTACAGTACATACTGACGAAACTAAAATGAGCTCTAACAGGGAAATTAAGCGTTTCTGGACACATGTCCACATAACATCTTTTCTTTATTTGTGTGTGAGGAATGTTTCCTGAAAGTTTGGCCGTACCTTTTTGTAACACCCTGTATATGAGCTTCTGCATCACTGATGAGTGGTTGATGACTGGAGATTTTTGTGACCACCAGAAGTATTTAAACTCAGAAGAGTGTTCCTGGAGCCACTCTGTAGGAATTCTGGACGTGTGGGGTGTCGTATTGTCCTGCTGGTATGTGCGTCGGAATGCGCAATGGACATGAATGGATGCAGGTGTTCAGTCAGGCTGGTTACGTACGTGCCACATGTCAGAGTTGTATCTAGACTATCAGGGGTCCCATATCACTCCAACTGCACACGCTCTGTACCATTACAGACCCTCCACTTGCCGGAACAGTCGCTCGCTGACATGCGGGATCCATGGATTCATGAGGTTGTCTCAACATCCTGTACGCGCCCATCCGCCCGATGCAATTAAACTTGTCCGACCAGGCAACATGTTTTCAGTCATCAACAGTCCAATGTCGGTGTTGACGGGCCCAGACGAGAGGTGAAGTTTTGTATCGTGCAGTCATCAAGGGTACACGAGTGGTCCTTCGGCTCCAAAAGTCCATATCGATGATGTTTCGTTGAATGGTTCACACGCTGACACTTGTTGATGGCCCAGCATTGAAATCTGCAGCAATTTGCGGAAGGGTTGCACTTCTGTGCTGTTGAACGATTCTCTTCAGTCCGGCGGCAGCGATGTCGGAGGTTTGATGTTTTCCCGGATTCCTGGTATTCACTCGTGAAATGGTCGTACTGGAGATGCTATGTCCCACCGCTCGTGTGCTGACTGTAACACCACGTTCAAACTCACTTAAATCTTGATAACCTGCCATTGTAGCTGCAGTAACCGATCTAACAACTGCTCCAGACACTTGTCTTATATAGGCGTTGCCGACCGCAGCGCCATACTCTGGCTGTTTACTTATCTCTGCATTTCAATACGCATGCCTATAACAGTTCTTTGGCGCTTCAGTATATATGTTTACATGAAAATACATGTTACTACTAACTGCACAAATACCTAATAGTTAATCCAATAGCCGCTACTATCGATTATGCCTTGGCACCATAGCCCTCACTCCATTAAAGTATTCACGTTTACAACCTCTAAATATTCTTTGAGCCACTTCGGTACGAATGTCTTTGACTTTCTAAGAACTTTATCAGAATCTCCATAGGAAAGTTTTGGTGCCTTTGAACAGTTTGCAAAGAACACTGCCTTGTAGCTCTTCAGATACTTTGCACTCATTTTAAACATTCAACTCCCTCACTGTTTAGCTGCGCGCTGTGCAAAAGCGCATTGGTTACAGATTCGAGACCACTACCAGAGATGTCGCTGCGGACATTACATTTAAAATTATGGCGTACACTTTCTTGTGGAATAGACTGTATGTGGTATAAATCTTCGATACGGTGCCTCTTGAAACACCAAATACTTCGGCTACCTCGTGGAAGCACCAACAATTTGTCCACGTTCGAATTCATTTAGCTCCGGCATGTATAATGCGCTCAGATCTACACAGAACATCGTTCTCATTACGACTGACACCTGTGCCATACAGACGACGTCAGACAAGAGCCGCTCGTGGTCAAACATAACCTCGCAACCTGCAGTCTTGCCTAGCACCTGCCTTTATGCTCATCCACGCATTTATTGCAGTGTTTCCATATTTTTGTCCAACCCCTATACTTGCGCAGGAAGCAGACACAAATTTACACTTAAATTTACCCTCCACATAATTTTAAATCCAACATTAAATTTCTTTGCCGAGAAAATGGGAGCATTCCAAGGCAGTTAAAATCCAGTTACTATGCCGAGTTGCGACAAGTTACCATCGAAACCTCGACTATACAGAATCGACTGCAGCAGAAGGAGCGCCTAGAGTGTAATAGGGATGAGGCTAAACCAAGGTATTTTTTCCAGCCGTCTACATCGCCTTGGACTTTGCCAGAAACTCGACGGTGAGAATGGAAATGAACCAGTTGTCGATGTCCACCAGTTCTTCTTTGATTTCCCTCTATGACATCCTTCATTAACGTTTTTCACTACATTCTTGCCAAAGCAAAATGTAAATCATCCTGTGTCTAACAGTATTCTTTAGTAGCTGCCATCTATAGAATATATGAGGCTGCAGCTCGCTATGGCTGAACACCGGAACTTAAGAAAACAGACCTTTGTAGAGGGGCATGGCAGATCCTAGCTGCCAAGGCAGGAACTAGAGTCTATGACACCTCCTTAACAGACACATATTTCACAAGCTGCGACACACTCGCAAATTGAACAGTGACCCGAATGTAGTGGCCCTGAGAACTATGGGACTAACATCTGAGGTCATCAGTCCCCTAGAACTTAGAACTACTTAAATCTAACTAACCTAAGAACATCACACACATCCATTCCCGAGGCAGGATTCGAACCTGCGACCACAGCAGTCGCGCGGTTCCGGACTGAAGCGCCTAGAACCGTTCGGCCTCAACGGCCGGCACCCGAATATAGAATACTTTTCCTTTACTTTACGTCTATGGACACAATTTTTTTGTCATCCGATTTCCGGTTAGGGTCTATAAGGACCATCTTCAAATCTGTTTTATAAAAACGTCTATTTTTTATAAAACAGATCTGAAGGTAATCAAAATATCCACGGGTGTGCTGCCGGTCTATAGTGTCCAACGGGCACAATATTTCGGCGATCATACATGTCGCCATCATCAGGTGAACTGACGGACTGAGCTCCTGTGAACGTGCCGGCACGGAGATCCGTACGCTATGGCTGCTCAGAGGGAACTGGGTTCGGTCGCGGCGGCGGCCGGTTTAAATACCCTCCGCCCGCGGCGCGCTCCCTCCGCCGTCCGCGCCCCGCGCCACGGTCACGCGTGGAACAGATTGCGACGGCGTCTGAGATGACGTCAGTGTGATGGCTCTGTCCGCCGTGGTCGTCACAACTATACGTTTGCTCGATTTACTCTTGATTAACCCAATCGCTGGTTCCCAAGCCTTGCTAAGATTATAGCCACAGTCACGGTTTATGAGGTCGTCATTGGTGCGAATTTCGATGGCCTCTCTAACAACGCTGTCCCAGTATCTCGACGTCTGTACCAGAATCCTCGTGCGGTCATACTCCATGGCGTGATTTTCCGACAAACAATGTTCAGCGACCGCCCTTGCTCGGATACATCAGTCGAGTGTGCCTCTGGTGTTCACGGCATCGATCCTCGACGGTACGCATCGTCTGACCAATATACGACTTGCCACATTGACACGGAATCTGGTACTCGCCGGCCTTCCTCAAACCGAGGTCATCTTTGGCGCTCCCCACCAGTGCACGAGTTTTATTTGGAGGACAAAAAACAGTTCCGACCTGGTGTTTCTTCAGAATGCGGGCGATTTTCCCCGAGAGTGCGCCTGTGTATGGAATAAATGCAGTGCCTACCTCCTCCCTCGTGACTTCATCCATCTCAACAGGTTGTACTGCAGTGGTTGGGCGGATAGCACGTTAAATCTGCCACTCTGAGTACCCATTTTTTCGAAATACAGTTCTCAGGTATTCCAATTCCTGGGGTAGACTCTCTGCGTCAGAGATAGTGCGCGCCCTATGTACTAGAGTTTTAAGTACCCCGTTCCTCTGTGAAGGGTGGTGGCAGCTGTCTGCGTGCAAATACAGATCAGTGTGCGTTGTCTTCCGATACACCCCATAACCTAGGGTGCCGTCAGCCCTTCTCTTGACCAAGACGTCAAGGAAAGGTAATTTACCCTCCGTTTCAGTCTCCATAGTGAATTTGATGTTGGGGTGTATGGAGTTTAGATGCGTAAGGAAGCCAAGGAGTTTATCCATACCATGTGGCCAGATGACGAACGCGTCGTCCACGTAACGGAAAAAGCAAGTAGGTTTCCATACGGATGACGACAGGGCTTCCTCCTCGAAGTTCTCCATGTACAAATTCGCTACCACTGGTGAGAGTGGGCTACCCATGGCGACTCCCTCGGTTTGTTCGTAGTATTCTCCATTAAAAAGAAAATACGTGGAAGTCAAGACATGCCTAAAAAGTTCAGTGGTCTTCTCGTCAAACTTCTGACTAATCAATTCTAGTGACTCTCGAAGGGGTATCCTCGTAAACAAGGAAACGAGCCAGCCTCGCATTGGTACGTGAGAGAGTGCAATTCACCCGCCGGAGCCTTGAGTTTATCTCACAGGAATTACTCAAACTACATTTGCAACTGGCTAGTAAGTTCACTTCTTTTTTTCTGGGATTGGATTGGTGGTGTCACCTGGGTGTCAGCTGATTCCGCCCATAAGAAGGCTACGGGACGTCAAACAGCTAAGTTCTCACGTCTCCTTGACAAACCATCTCTGCAGGTTCCGTGCAAGACTGTCATCAATTTGAGTGGCATGGTGTTGAGTGATGATGCGGTCTCGGTTTTGCAGAAAGGTCTCAACTTCGCTCCCACCCCCAAGTTCACTCCGGTCGCAGAAATTGTTAGTGCTGTTGAACAGGTTGCAGCTCGACTTCCGCCAGAATCAGCCGAGGAAATACGTCGTGAAACTTGTGCGTTGACGAAATCCAAGCCGATGAAGTCAAATATCAGCAGTAAAGAGAGGGCGGCCATTCGTGATCTGAGGGAGCGCTCTGAAATTGTTGTCTTACCGGTTGACAAAGGCAATGCAACAGTTGTTGTCTCCCATAAGGACTACACTGATAAGATGCATAGCCTGCTAAATGACGATTCCTACCGGAAGACCAGCGTTGACGCTACAAAGAAGGTGGAGAACAAGACGAGGGCGCTTCTCAAGGACGCAGATTTACCGGAGGGTGACGCTAAGAAATTGTTACCCCAAGGTCCGGTACCGCCTAGACTATATGGACTCCCGAAGGTTCACAAAGAGGGGGTACCATTACGCCCCATTGTCAGCAACATCAGGGCACCTACGTATTTGTTGGCCAAATACCTGACGGGAATATTAAGTCCTTATGTGGGTAAAAGCCCTCATCACATCCGTAATTCCGTGGATTTTGTTAAACACCTTGATAGCTTTAGGTTGGATGAGTCAGATATCATGGTGAGTTTTGACGTCGTTTCCTTGTTTACGAGGGTACCCCTTCGAGAGTCACTAGAATTGATTAGTCAGAAGTTTGACGAGAAGACCACTGAACTTTTTAGGCATGTCTTGACTTCCACGTATTTTCTTTTTAATGGAGAATACTACGAACAAACCGAGGGAGTCGCCATGGGTAGCCCACTCTCACCAGTGGTAGCGAATTTGTACATGGAGAACTTCGAGGAGGAAGCCCTGTCGTCATCCGTATGGAAACCTACTTGCTTTTTCCGTTACGTGGACGACGCGTTCGTCATCTGGCCACATGGTATGGATAAACTCCTTGGCTTCCTTACGCATCTAAACTCCATACACCCCAACATCAAATTCACTATGGAGACTGAAACGGAGGGTAAATTACCTTTCCTTGACGTCTTGGTCAAGAGAAGGGCTGACGGCACCCTAGGTTATGGGGTGTATCGGAAGACAACGCACACTGATCTGTATTTGCACGCAGACAGCTGCCACCTCCCTTCACAGAGGAACGGGGTACTTAAAACTCTAGTACATAGGGCGCGCACTATCTCTGACGCAGAGAGTCTACCCCAGGAATTGGAATACCTGAGAACTGTATTTCGAAAAAATGGGTACTCAGAGTGGCAGATTTAACGTGCTATCCGCCCAACCACTGCAGTACAACCTGTTGAGATGGATGAAGTCACGAGGGAGGAGGTAGGCACTGCATTTATTCCATACACAGGCGCACTCTCGGGGAAAATCGCCCGCATTCTGAAGAAACACCAGGTCGGAACTGTTTTTTGTCCTCCAAATAAAACTCGTGCACTGGTGGGGAGCGCCAAAGATGACCTCGGTTTGAGGAAGGCCGGCGAGTACCAGATTCCGTGTCAATGTGGCAAGTCGTATATTGGTCAGACGATGCGTACCGTCGAGGATCGATGCCGTGAACACCAGAGGCACACTCGACTGATGTATCCGAGCAAGGGCGGTCGCTGAACATTGTTTGTCGGAAAATCACGCCATGGAGTATGACCGCACGAGGATTCTGGTACAGACGTCGAGATACTGGGACAGCGTTGTTAGAGAGGCCATCGAAATTCGCACCAATGACGACCTCATAAACCGTGACTGTGGCTATAATCTTAGCAAGGCTTGGGAACCAGCGATTGGGTTAATCAAGAGTAAATCGAGCAAACGTATAGTTGTGACGACCACGGCGGACAGAGCCATCACACCGACGTCATCTCAGACGCCGTCGTAATCTGTTCCACCGCGTGACCGTGGCGCGGGGCGCGGACGGCGGAGGGAGCGCGCCGCGGGCGGAGGGTATTTAAACCGGCCGCCGCCGCGACCGAACCCAGTTCCCTCTGAGCAGCCATAGCGTACGGATCTCCGTGCCGGCACGTTCACAGGAGCTCAGTCCGTCAGTTCACCTGATGATGGCGACGTGTATGATCGCCGAAATACTGTGCCCGTTGGACTCTATAGACCGGCAGCACACCCGTGGATATTTTGATTATCAAATACGCCGGGAGAAACTCAAGAATCACAGATCTGAAGATGGTCATTATAGACCGAAACCGGTAGTCTGACGACAAAAAATTTGTGTCACAAGCTGCGACATTGTCACGAAAAAACACAGTGACCCGTATATGTAATAAGTTTCCTTTAATTTACGTCTATGGTCACAATCTTTTCTGTTTAACAGATTACCGATTTCGGTCTTTAATGACCATCATCGATCTGTCTCATAAAATCAAAGTCCTAATGCGCTGCAGCCATAGTGGCATAGTCAACTGTTAAATGCGGAATCAGCACCAGCATCGTCAAATACATATAAATCACATCACGTGCACGAGTCATGTTGTCAGTAAAACTACTGTTTAAAACTCAAATTTGTGACCATAGACGTAAATGTAAAGGAAATATAGACAAATATTCTGTAACACACGATACAGAGCAGTTATATACAATAACCGAGCCCGTCTACAGAAAGTGGAAAATACAGTAAGATGTGTGTGTGTGTGTGTGTGTGTGTGTTTGTGTGTGTGTATGTGTGTGTGTGTGTGTGTGTGTGTGCGTGTGTATGCATATAATCGCGCTCTCAATCAGACCAGTAGTTTTTGATTTGTTAATTATCAAATATTTGCAAATAAAATGTAATTTCAGAATTAATATCTTCCCAACACCTTCTCCAATTCTGATAAATTATATATCAACAGACAGACCTCAGAAAACTCCAACAGAATTCTTGTTGATATGAATGAAGAGGTTGTGCAGGCACACTTATTGGATAAATTTAACCCACAGATGGTTGAAGAGAATGATTAGAGTGGAGAATGATTTTGACAACAGTGATTGGGTAACAAGGGCTAAATAGTTCTAGAAATAGATAGTTGAAGATTTGGAGCTTCTCAAGTTTGATTATGCTAGGCAGGTAAGTGAGCTAAGTGAGAAGAATGCTGAATATAAAGATGCTTTTGCTGAAATATTTAGTGGGGATAGAAATGTTAGATTGTTACAGGAAAAACATGTGTGTCTGAAGGGTAAAGGTGGTATGGGTAATAGAATGGATGATAACACTGATGTTAATGGTAAAGTTAATAATAATATTAGTGGAGAGGAATGTGAAATCCAAACCTTCTTGATTATTCGTTAAGAGCAACCGAGTGAGGTGGCGCAGTGGTAGCACACCGGACTCGCATTCGGGAGGACGACGGTTCAATCCTGCGTACGGCCATCCTGATTTAGGTTTTCCGTGATTTCCCTAATTCGCTCCAGGCAAATGCTGGGATGGTTCCTTTGAAAGGGCACGGCCGACTTCCTTCCCCATACTTCCCTAATCCAATGAGACCGATGACCTAGCTGTTTGGTCTCTTCCTCCAAAACAACCCAAACCCAATCGTTAAGAGCAACATATAGTTGGGGACAAAAGTGAATTAAGCAATGGGTGGATGGTAAAGGATGAGAGTTTTTGTGAGCACAAGGAGTGAATAGATTATATAAAACTTCATCAGCTGTTAGTGCCAGGAGCATAGGATGAAGAAAAACATAATGTTGCTCAGTAATTAAGAGGGTTAAGTATTCAAGACCCAAATTTTAATTTAATATTTGCAGGGGTTAAAGAGATTGTAGTGATGATTAAGATTGTAGTGAAAAACAGTTTATTAAGAACTGTATACATGAGGTAGAGGAGGTTCTTTTGGTAGAAACAGAACTGAAACATACCTTTACTGAGAAAATGAAACCAGTTACGAATACTGAAGTTGATGAGATTTGTGAGACTGTCTTGATGGACACTGGGAGCTTTATTCTAGGATAGTACAAAATTTCTGTGAATATATTCAAAAGAAACACAGTTGAAATTCCAGGCACAGTGATAAAAATTAACTATGCTAGTGAGAATTACAACAAACCAGTAAGGAAAGACATAGTTTTAGATGTAAATGCTGATGGGTGCTGTTCAAGTAGGCATTTTTTGTAATTCAAGGATTAAGTGTAAATGCAGTTTTAGGTGTAGATTTCTTGGTAAACACAGTGCAAGTATAGATTGCAAAGACCAGGTGCTGGAAGTGATACTGGGCAGGGTAGGAAGATAGTTAAATTAAAAAATATACTCTATGGAGGAGATTTGGTAATAAATTCGATTGTGGAACAATAAGTAACACAAGAGGTATTAATGAATGTCATCTCTTGAGTACTAATAGAAATTTGATTTCAGAAGAACCGTGGAAGATGACAGACATTGTACACAGGTACTGCAGTGTCTGTGTTTTACAGTGTATGTATAGTTCGATGCAAATGTCCTTCAGACATATATGCATGCCACTACTGATGATCTACAGCCATGTTAAATACATGATATGTACTCACTATTTGCGAGTACTGTTACGCATCAGCTGTACTATTTACTAGAAAAAGATGAAAATTTGTGCTGGACTAGGACTCGAACTCAGATATCCGACTTTTTGTGAACCGTCATCTTAACGACTTTGGCTACCTGAGCAGGCCTCCAGAACTGATCCAAACTTCTATACATCACGTAGTCACAACCATTATGTTCACACAGTTTGTGATTCCCACACAGGAAGACAAATATTGTATCATTATTTTAGCCCATCGAGACATGGATACATCATTAATGGGTACGATATCTGTGTTTGTACATTGTCTGTATCTTTACAATACGCTGTCCTTCAAATTTGCATGCATATATGAAGAAACAGATACGATCACTGATAATTACAGCTGTGGTAAACTTTACAAAATAGAGATGCATATTGCGACTATACATTGACATCAGCTATTTGCAACACATGAAAATTTGTGCCAGGCTGGGACTTGAACCCCGATTTCCTGCTTTTCGTGAGCAGTCGCCTTAACTATTTTGGCTACCCAAGCAAACCTCCAGGAACGATCCAGACTTCCTTATGTGACACAGTCACAATCGCTTTACTTCCACAGTTGGTGATTTCCACACAGCGAGACAAATATTAAATCGTCATTTTAGCCCATTGACAAATTGGATAAATCATTGATGGTTTTAATGTCTGTGTTTATACAGTGTCTATATCTTCAATCTTCACAATACAATCTCATGCAGACATGCATGCATGCTTGTTTGCTTGTGCACACGCACACACACACTCTAACATTCTGCATAGAGTCTGTTAGTTCTAAGTCTTGTCTCCCTACCACTTTCGCGCAACGACGCTCTGAGCGTGTTTTTTAGGGAATTGACTAGTTTGAACCTGAGACCTGTTGCTGGTAAGGAGACGCCAGACCACACATGACATGTAGAGTTCAGAAGAGTTCAGTGAGACTAGCGATGATATAACCAAATACTTAATGATTTCAGCGTCAGCTCCACTGCACTCCCTGTAAAAGAATCTTAATACTAACTAAATTTAGTGGAAGGGGTTCAAGGCTTTCCTATTTTTAGTTAGCTGGTAAAATAACGTCGAAAAATCAGTTAAGTTTACCATTGGAATTTTTATTCTACTCGCAAAACATTGTTTATAAATTGCACTATTGATAAAAGGAAATATTTTAATACAGGATGATAAAAACCAAGTGCGTTCAACAAAACTGTGAACGAATATTCCCTGAGTGGGTTTCCAAGTTCTACAATGGATCGAAGGATGACCTATGCCATATCACATCTATAATCTAGGCTTAAATTAAGTTTCACAAAAGAGAAAACTATCAAAATGGTCTACATGACCCTCAATTATCTTTAATTACTTATCTAACTTGTCGTAAATTATAGTGGCTGATGTGGCTTCTCAATAATTATATAACAGAAAAATCATTGCATTTCAGATTTTAACTTCTAGTAGCAAATGTGAATACCATGAAGTTTAATTGACGATCGACACTAGTATTATGCAAAAAGGGGGTGTAACAGATGAGACTTCTGCAGTTCTGAGTGAAGCCTTATGAGGAATCGCGTGCGTTCATTACCTTGTCGGTGGTTAGGCAGCGTCAGGGAGCGGCGGGTGGAACAGCTCCACACACTTCGCCTTCTCGGAAGCAACTCTCCCTAATTTCTCTTTACTACGATTTACTGAAGTGGGTTTAAGAAAACGATATCTGGCTGTGTTTTCAACTGACCGATCAGGGTATCAATGTTAACCTTAAGCTCTGCCTACCAAAATTCTGTCTATCCAATGAGAAACGTTATACTTTTCGTGGTGGGGCAATGTTTTTAATATTTGCTACGTAACAGAGACGCGTATAGTCTCACGCTAAAATTTCTTCTGGAGGGCTCTATCTTTTAAGACCCCCCAGGTGGTCTTGGCGGTCGGCGGGCGATGTGGGTGTCCCTTATCGTAGGGCCTTCTAGCTTACACGACTCTGTTCTCGTTTCTCCCCTCAGAACTGCGTCTGTTTCACAGTGGGAAGGTATGACTTGCATTTAGGCGTTCTTGTGTTAGTCTGTGGTATTCCATTTGCTCTCTCGTTAATCGTATTACTTTGGTTAATTTAATGTCAAGATTTATTCGGAGCTATGTGACATACTGCCGGATTTGCTATCATGTCAGGGTTTTCATGGAAGGTGTTGGATTTGCCTGACACCTTACAACACACACACACACACACACACACACACACACACACACACACATGTAGAGCATCTATGGTTACAAATAGACCAATACCATACAATCATTGTAAAATCAAATGTTATAGAACACTTTGGTGCAGTCCATTGTCAGTGATGTATAGTTCTCAGATGCAGGTGTCTGTAGCAACAGGGAATCTGTACACTGCGTCGAAAAAAACTGTGTTGTTAACAAAGCCATCACGCAGGTTGGCAAAAGATGACCAAGCTTCACAAGTTCAAGGATTGCAGTACTTCCATGTAGTCTGGTGCACCCAAATAAAAGGCGATCTCTTCTTTACAAGAGCAGAAAGGTGTCCACACAATGGGCGTCCTGTGTGAAATGTTTCCGGAAACATCTGTGGGTATATTTGAGTCTGGCTAATAGAGAAAATATGTGCTAGCCGGTGAATTTGTGTGGGATTTTATGGAACATGGGACCAATGGATGAATTGTTGCGTACTTCTAGCCTCTGTGTTTAGCTGCTACCTTCCATTCTTGTTGCCCATCTTCTATCATACTTCTGTGTAGGAAATATCGGTAGCATGTACTTGAAATTGCAGTCCAAGTAGTATGGCCCGTCACAGCAGCTTCTCTGGCTAAGCAGTTGACAGCTTCATTATATGTGCCCCACAATACGTTCTCGCCCAAGCGAAATTAAGAGAATCATCATCTTCCCGGATCGAGTCCAGTACTTCGATGATATTGATACAATCGCTGTTTTAGTACTGGTAGAGCAGGTAAAGAGACCCTGAATAGGAAATGAAGAGAGGCTGTCATCCGCGAGTGGAAACGAAGTGCTTCTAGTGTCACGACGAGCTATTCAGGCACCATACTTGGCTCTGCTGGTTTCTTGAATAGCTCAGACTTCTGCAAACATTGTATGCTGTACGCACTTCCAACGGAGTCACTCATTTGGAAGACATCAGTAATATATATTTCTTTGTGATATAGTCTTAAAAACTGCGCCAAAGTGTTTTTATAATATCAGCCTCATGGTCAAAGACAGTGCCAATTATCACGTTTACCTCAGACGATTTCGGTGGGAATGAGACGGTAAAACTATTTAGTCCCGACGGTGTACTTATTGTATCTTCTTTGAAAGCTTCCGAATTCCTAAATACTTTTGGTCTACGGGAGGAAAAGTTCTAGTGATCCAGCAGCGAAGAATTAAGTCCTGTGAGGTGAAGTTTGAGGGGATCGATCTCAGATTCTTAGATTCGTCGGTCTTCTGCCTGGTTTGATGCGGCCCGCCACGAATTCTTACCCTGTGTCAACCTTTTCATTTCAGCGTAGCAATTGCAACCTACGTCCTCAATTATTTGCTGGATGCATTCCAATTTCTGTCTTCCTCTACAATTTTTACCCTCCGCAGCTCCATCTAGTAACATGTAAGTTATTCACTGATACCTTAACAGATCTCCTATCATCCTGTCCCATCTTCTCGTCTGTGTTTTCTATATTTTCCTCACCTTGACGATTCTGCGGAGAACCTCTTCATTCTTTATCTTATCAGTCTACTACTACATCTCAATGACTCCTATTCTCTTCTGTTCCGGTTTTCCCACAGTCCCACTACCATAAAATACTGTGCTCGGAATGTACATTCTTAGAAATTTCTTCCTCAAATTGAGACTTATGTTTGATACTAATAGATTTCTCTTGCCAACGAATGCCGTTTTTGTCACTTCAAGTCTGCTTTTTGTGCCCTCCTTGCACCGTCCCTCACGGATTATTTTGCAGCACAGGCAGCAAAGTTCCTTAACTTCGTCTACTTCGTGATCCATAATTCTGATGTTGAGTTTCTTACTGTTCTCATTTCTGATATTTCTCATTACTTTCCTCTTTCTTAGATTTACTCTCAGTCCGTATTCTGCACTCATTAGACTGTTCTTTCCATTCAGCAGATCCTGTTATTCTTCTTCGCTCTCAATCAGGATAACAATAACATCAATAAACCTTATCATTAATATCATTTCACCTTGAATTTTGATCTCACCCTTGAATCTTCCTTTTATTTTCGTCATTGCTTCTTCCATTTATGGACTGAATAGAAGCTGCGAAAGACTACACCCTTGCCTTGCACACTTTTTAATCAGAACGCTTCGTTCATGGTCGTCCACTCTTATTGTTCCCTCTTGCTTCTTGTAGATATTGTATATTACCCGTCTTTCCCTATAGCTTACTCTTGTTTTTCTCAGAATTTCGAATGCCTTCCAAAATTTGACAGTGCCGAACGCTTTTTCCAGGTCTGCAAATCCAATTAACGTGTCTTGATTTTTCTTCAGTCTTCCTTCCATTATCAACAGCAACGTCACACTGCCTCTCTCTTGCCTTTACTTTTGCAGGAGATCTTCAATTTCCTTTTCCATTCGCCTATACATTATTCTTGTCAGCAACTTGAATGCATGAGCTGTTAAGCTGATTGTGCAATAATTCTTGCTCTTGCCGGCTCTTGCAATCTTCAGCATTGTGTGGATGACTTTCTTCCGAAATTCTGATGGTACATCGCTAGTTTCATACATTCTACACACTATCGTGAACAGCGTTTTGTTGCCACTCTCCCCCTATGATTTTAGAAATTCCGATGTAGCTTTATCTATCCCTTCATGCCTTATTTGACCTTAAGTCATACACAATGTTTTAAATTCTGAGTCTAATACTGAATCCCCTATTTCTTCTCTGTCGACTCCTCCTTCTTCTTCTATCACGTCACCAGAAAAGTCTTCCCCAAGTAGAGGTCTTCAGTTTACTCTTTCCATTTATCCGCTCTCTCCTCTGCATTTAACAGTGGAAATGCCCATTGCACTCGCTATGTTCCCGCTCTTGTTTTTAATTTCGCCGAAGATTGTTTTGAATCCTCTGTATGCTGAGTCCGTCCTTCCGACAGTCACTTTTTTTTCGATTTCTTCAAATTTTTCATGCAGCCATATCGCCTTAGCTTCCCTGAACTTCCTATTTATTTCCTCCCTAAGTGATTTGTATTTTTGTATTTCTGAATTTACCTGAACATTTTCGTACTTCCTTCTTTCGTGGATCAGCTAAAGTTATCCACTATTTCTTCGCAGTTACTTTCCTTGTACCTATGGTTCTCTTTCCAACTTCTGTGATTGTCCTTTTTACAGATATCCATTCCTCTTCAACTGAAATGCCTACTGAGGTATTTCTTATCGCAATATCTGCAGCTCCAAAAAACTGCAAGCGGTGCTCCTCATTCCTTATTATTTCCGTATCCCACTTCTTTGCGCACTGATTTTTCCTGACTAGTCTCTTAACCTTCAGCCTACTCTTCATCAGTACTAAATCGTCATCTGAGTCTATATCTGCTTCTGGGAACGCCTTACAATTCATTATCTGGTTTCGGACTCTCTGCCTGACCATGATGTGATCTAACTGATATTTTTCCGTATCTCCCTGCCTTCTCCAAGTCTATCTCATCCTCTTGTGATTCTTGATTAGAGTATTCGCTATTACTAGCTGAAATTTATTGCATAACTCAACTGCGAAGGAAGGAAGGAAGATTGGGTTTAACGTCCCGCCATTAGAGAACTCAATTAGTATCTCTCCTCTCTCATTTCTCGAACCAAGCCCATATTCTCCGGTAACCCTTGCTGCTACTCCTTCCCCTACAACCGCATTCGAATGCCCGATGACAGATTTTGATCTACCTTTACAAACTGAATTATTCGTTCAATATCGTCATATACCTTCTGTGTATTTTCATCTTCGGCTTGCGAAGTCGGGTTTTATACCTGAACTATCGTCGGTGTTGGATTGCCGTCGACTCTGATGAGATCAACCCTATCACTCAACTGTTCTCAATAACTCGCTCTCTGCCCTACCTTCCTGTAAAGAATCCCACTCCCGTTATACCATTTTACGCTGTTACCAGAAATCCTTGTCTTCTTTCCATATCACTTCACTGGCCCCCATTATATCTAAACTGAGCTTTAGCATTTTCCTTTTCAGATTTTCTAGTTTTCCCATCACGTTCAAACTTCTGACGTTCCACGCCCCAATTCGTAGAACATTATCTTTGCGTTGGTTATTCAGGCTTTTCCTCATGGTCACCTCCTTCTTTGCAGTCCCTCCTGGAGATCCGAATGGGGGATTAGTCGAGAAACGTTTGCAATGGAGAGCTCATCATGACACACTTTCAGTTGCAGGCCATATGTCCAGTGGATATACGTTATGTGTCTTTAATGCAATGGTTTCCCTTGCCTTCTACCTTCTCATGCCGTTGATCATTGCTGATTCTTCCGCCTTTAGGAGCAAATACCACCCCCAACCCCTTCAAGGGCAAGAGAGTGCCCTAAACCTCTGTCGGCTCCTCCTCCCTCTTTGACAAGGCTGTGGAAGAACGAGGGTGGCTTCTTATGCCCGGAGTCATCGGACGACATTTCTGGAGATTTTTATTAAACATTTAAGCAATGGCAAGGTTCGAACCTGGATCGAGGACGTTTCTGTTATCAATGAAAGACGCTTCCCCTAGATCACCGGTGCAAAGTGTTGGATCCGCTCAGAGATACCCCCAGCGTGAGTGGAGTGGATGTTCATCTGCTTCGAACAAGAGTGCATTAGTGGAGATGGAGCGCATTGCTCCCAAACAAGTCCCCTTTGCTTTAAATTGGTATTTATTAATTCCGTTGAGATAACTCTCAGTGGCAGATTCATAGCAACCGCACCCATAATCAGGAACTGGACGCACCAACATATGGTCAAGTTTTACCGGTATTCAAACTCCACCCGAGTCCTGTCATAGCTCCGATTATGTTGACAGCCATCTCTCATTTCTTAGCCGAATATTTTGTGTGCATCTGGCAGGTTACTTATGGTAGTTGTAGAGTCCCAGGTATGTTACTACCATATTCGAAGGAAAGTGGTACTGCCTTGCAGATTCTCTCTGTGGCTCGTAAACAACACTGGATTTGATTTAGCTGTTAATAGATCTAGTCCTTTTCCTGTGAACCACCGTTGGGAAGGCAAAAATGCTGTTTTCAGTTTTGACTTACACTCTTCTATGGATGTATTTTCCGTATAAATATATAAACTCTCTGCGTATTGCAAAAGTTTCACCTTCTCCGGGAATCATCGATGACGAAGATATTAAACAGATGTGTCGAAACCGAACCTTGCGGCAACACAATACTCGTAGTCCGTACTTCTACCGTATGCCCTTCATGTACGGCTAGTTTCAACCGATGAAAGAGAAAAAGGAAGAGGATTTCTTCAAATTGTGCCTTCAGTTTTGTGGCTAGCTATGGGAGTAGCTGCTTAGGTTCATAAATAAAGCTAGAAGATAAGCGTTTCGGGTGAAACAGAGCTGTATGTCACGAACCAGATGCGTGACAACATATTCAGCACCTTTCCCATTGCGAGAATCCTCCTTGTTACTAGAAAATTGGTCGTGGTATTCAAACCTCCACTCTCACTGGAATTGGACCATTCTTTTCAACATTTTGTGGGAACATTGTAGTAATGTTGTTGGTCGGTACGATGCAACCGAATCAGGAACTTCCCTGGTTTGAGCAGCGACAGTGTCCATACTCGTTTATCTTGGAACGCTGAAGATCGTTGTTATCATTAATGAAAAGAATATTCCAGGTTTTCCTATTGAATATCGTTGTTCAGTTTTACGAAGGGTGTTCAGTAATTAATGCAACACAATTTTTTTTAAAGCAGGTTGGTTTCATCCAGGATTCCAATACATGATATCATTCCCCAGTCTTTTTGGTACAAAATCCTATTTTTCAACATGCCAACTCCTTGCTGCACCAATAACCTTCCCATCATCCACGTGCTGCATCCTTCATTGGGCCAAACACAAGGAAGTCGGGCTGTAGGGTGGTTGAGGAAGACAAGTACCCCACCTGGTGCACGAGGGTGTCTGCACTACAAACAGAGGCGTCCAGTTGTGCAGCGAGGTGATTGTGATCCGTCTATCTCCTCTAATGAGAGTATCCACATGTTCCAACACTGAAGGAGTCATAACTGTCTGTGGCCGATTGGCAAGCGGAATATCGGACTAGTTTGCGCGACCTTGTTGCGATGATGACAGGCTCCTAGTACAACGACTCACCGTGCTTTTGTCTACAGCTAGGTCTACGTAGACAATCTGCAAGAGCCTATGGATATCTGTGATGTTCTGGTTTCCCGCCAAAAGAAACGCAATGGCAGATCTCTGCTTGGAAAGCACCTCCGTTACAGACGACATTTTGAATGCTACTTACAGCGCCGCCACCTGTCGGAAATTCATGGAACTATCGGGGCTGAAGCGGGAATATTCGAAGACGACCCACAACAAATTCCGCATTTTTTATAAACCGAAACTGGCCGAGAAAAATTGTTGCATTACTTATCGAACACCCTTGTATTTTTGTCTAATTTGTTTGAAATACGCGGAGAAGCATACAGCAGTACATAGCTATATTCAGCTGTCATCGAGTTTCCAATGGAAACTTTCCGTTACTGTCGTACTAGGCAGTAGCATTTCTGGTGAGCACGAACGTCAGTAATCAGCTGTTTGAATGACTTAAGGCATCACTAACGTTCTTCGGGATGGTATCCACTCACAGTTGTCAATATGATTTGCTTTAAAATGGTATGTGTATCTTGGTACAAATGTTTCCCAAATAGTCTAGGATCTAGTGAAACTGATTTCAAGTCCGCAGAGATTTCAGTTGCATAACGTTCTAAAATTCTCACAATGCCTAACGTCTGGTCGTATTTCACTATTAGCTTTAAACAGTGGGGTGAAAGAGATGTACACTTATTTCCTACGCAAACAATGCGACGAAGTTCTCGTCGGTTAATTTTGACGTTACCGTGATGCAGGTCCGTTTGTTGTCGAGGCAGAAAGGGCTGGCGGCATTTGCTGCTAATGGGTAACGGGATTTTCCCCTGCGCTGCCGAAGGACAGAATTTCATTAGCGAGAGAGCCCAAGGTTCGGACGAATGTTTGTCTACTTGGGGAAACTTGTAAACTAATTGCACTGATTTAACTCTCGGCCCTGATGCTGGATAAAAGGGGAATTTGGAAACAGTGTTTATATCGGCGGTTCCCCCCAGAGGACAGTATTTCCAAGGGCAGCGTGCTAGATGGAGTGAAAGGAGGCACCCTTGGAAGACCTTTACACTGTTCCGATGTACTACACCGACCGTCACCTAGATAATGGTGCGTCCGAAAGTTTTCAGGTAAGGGGCCTTTTAGGCAAGCCTTTAAGGACTAACTGTCGGTAAACCTCACACTGCTGAGATTCAGCTACAAACCTGAGAGAAAGAAGTCAAATTCTGAGTTTCACGTGACAAATTAGCATCTTCGAATATAACTCTTGGACTAACATTTTTTGTTTGAAATTGTTTTGATGTGTTGCGCTGGCTCAGTAACATCAAGAAGAGATCTTATTCGTATTGATAACTTTAAGCAGCGTTTAAAAAAATAAGACAAGATGCAAATATGGTACGATAAAGGATATACTTAGAAAGATCTTTTTAATGCTATATTGAGTTTAACCTTCTCTTGTATTTATTATACGAAAAAAGTTACTTCAATTCTGCTATTTCAACTGATGAAGCCACCTATAAATTGGAAATAATCTTTTTTCTTTAGGAATGATTACAAAACAACCCATTCACCGGTGTTCAACATGGGTTTTTCTGCACCCTGGAGTATTTAAAATATTTTTTCTGATCAGTGGACCGAGAGAGCGGGTCGAAGAATTTTTTGGTGGCCTTAGAAGACAGTGTCTCAAAGGTTTCCTACAATGAGCAATGAAACTAAGATTGAAACCTGGAACCATCCAAACCAACTGACCAGACAAATGTCAAAATGCACGAACACGGAGTTACCTGACATAGTAAACCGAGAAAACGTGAATGTTCCTGCCTGTAATCATCAATTCTGTATGAGAAGATTATTTGTAATTTGAAAATAGTGGATGCGATTAAGTCAGAAGAAATGCTTTAATAAATGAAAAAAGGTTTTTCCTTTTCACAAGAACAAAAATGTATTTGAAGCAGTACCATAATTCCTCATTATTTCTGCTTCTTAATTTAAGTATTACTTGAGTCGGCGGATGCACCAAGATTTTATACCACAGAACTGGCCCAACATATGATGTAACTATTCAGCAACAGCAACAAAACATATTTTGCGATTCAGATCACACTGCATATCATTGTCCCATTTGAAATTCTGAACTTCACTTCATTTAAAGAAATTCCCAAACCGAGTGAGGTGGCGGAATGGTCAAAGCAACGCCCCCCCCCCCCTCCCCCCCCCCCCCCCCGGCCCCACTCTGTCGGGAGGACGGCCGACAGACAGATTTAGGCTTTCAGTGTTTCTCTGAATCGCTTAAGGCAAATGCAGGGTTGGTTCCTTTGCAAGGACACGGTCGATTTCCTTTCACGTCACTGCCCACTCCGAGCCCATGCTCCATTTCTAATGACCTCTTCGTCTACGACAAGGCCAAATCTTTACAGTTTCGAAGCGATTCTAGGCAGTATGAACTTCACGAGTAAACAGTATGAACTTCACGATTAGACAGCATGAACTTCACAAAACATTTCAACCTAGAACGTTTGTGAAATGGATATTTTGTTTGAAAAATATTCTTCGTGGATTGATGTTGAGAGTATGATAGCTGGTGACGTGATGAACGGAACAAATGTTTGGAATTACTTCATAAGTACTTTCTATCCGCCCAGCGACGAACGATTTTTTTGTAACAACAGATTTACATTTGCTTGAACGACCCCGTTTTTTTAACAAGTACCAGTCGACAAAGCAGCAGAAAACGACGAGCTGACTAACGGCATATCGCATTCTCGTGACTACTTTTCACGCCGTATGGAACACCTAAACGTGTGTGGGGATGTGTCTCACAGTCGTCGACTTTTCACGAAAATAAACAATAAAAAGAAACCTTATCTGCCACTAGGCGCAGTAGAGAGCGGAATCGGGACAGATGCTCCGTCACTTAACGTTCTGTCGGTAGGTCCCATTGGACGTAGATTTGGACGGACTTGTGGTTAGCAGTTAGCGACGGCATCATCAAAAAAGTTGCCCGTAGTACGTGATACCCTTTTTCCAAATTAATTGGATAATCGATCGCTCCACAGATGGAACGACGCAACGTAGTAATAAAATTATATAAACGTAATCTGTGACTTTTCAAATGTGAACTAATGTCTGTTGAAACAAATGATTCTAGTTTTTTTGGTGAGGGATCTTGCCTACCTCACTGTCTTCTCTCGTAGCTTCCGATGTGGGCGCACGCTTAGAAGGAGGTGCGGTATTTCTAGCGTCTGCATATTTTTTGTCAGTATATCAGTTAAAATCCATCATTGTATGTACCTCGGCCTAGCCCGTATTTATCTGTTTCAGTATTAATTTGAGACGATGCATTGTGCAAGACTTGATAACGTCATGCAACTGATCGGCCGCCATTGTTGCAGCTTATATCTTTTCATGATTTACAAAATCAGGTGATTCAAACTTTTATTATCGGTACAATGTCTATCGTAATCCTATTAATGATTGACCTCGAAAATCAGTAACGCCGATTTTAAAGCAATTTTTTTTTTAATCTCGTTTCCTATATCAAAACGTCTCGTCTTTCCAATTGAAAGAAAATCAGCCCTCGGTCACTGTTTTTAACAAATTAACCTGGTTTCGACACTGCTAGCTGTGTCTTCCTCAGAATTTAAAACAAAGAATGGTCTATATTCTATAACATGGTCACAGAATTAAGACTAAAAAGTATGATAGAGTACAGAACAATCAATACTGTCTGTCGATCGTTGCTATTTTTTGATCTTTCGTTGTCAACTAAGCCTTTAAATTCCTTCTGTCTAATATGTCATTCCCATTCATTTTTATAGGTTTCTGACGAAAGCTCACTAAACTACCGGTACCTCTTTTTGTGCGCCGGTCGTGGTGGCCGAGCGGTTCTAGGCGCTTCAGTTGGGAACCGCGCGACCGCTACGGTCGCAGGTTCGAATCCTGCCTCGGGCATGGATGTGTGTGTTGCCCTTAGGTTAGTTAGGTTTCTACATCTACATCCACCTCCGCAAGCCACCTGACGGTGTGTGGTGGAGCGTACTTTGAGTGCCTCTATCGGTTCTCCCTTCTATTCCAGTCTCGTATTGTTCGTGGAAAGAAAGATTGCCGGTATGCCTCTGTGAGGGCTCTAATCTCTCTGATTTTATCCTCATGGTCTCTTCGAGAGATTTACGTAGGAGGGAGCAATATACTGATTGACTCCTCGGTGAAAGTATGTTCTCGAAACTTCAACAAAAAGCCTGTACCGAGCTACTGAGCGTCTCTCTTGCAGAGTCTTCCACTGGAGTTTATCTATCATCTCCGTAAAGCTCTCGCGATTACTGAATGATCCTGTAACGAAGCGCGCTGCTCTCCGTTGGATCTTCTCTATCTCTTCTATCAACCCTACCTGGTTCGGATCCTACACTGCTGAGCAGTATTCAAGCAGTGGGAGAACAAGTGTACTGTAACCTACTTCCTTTGTTTTCGGATTGCATTTCTTTAGGATTCTTCCAATGAATCTCAGTCTGGTATCTGCTTTACCGACGATCAAATTTATATGATCATTCCATTTTAAATCACTCCTAATGCGTACTCCCAGATAATTTATGGAATTAACTGCTTCCAGTTGGTGACCTACTATATTGTAGCTAAATGATAAAGGATCTTTCTTTCTATGTATTCGCAGCACATTACACTTGTCTACATTGAGATTCAATTGCCATTCCCTGCACCATGCGTCAATTCGTTGTAGATCCTCCTGCATTTCAGTACAATTTTCCATTGTTACAACCTCTCGATATACCACAGCATCATCCGCAAAAAGCCTGAGTGAACTTCCGTTGTTATCCACAAGGTCATTTATGTATATTGTGAAACGCAACGGTTCTACGACACTCCCCTGCGGCGCACCTGAAATCACTCTTACTTCGGAAGACTTCTCTCCATTGAGCATGACATGCTGCGTTGTAAGTTAAGTTGTTAAGTAGTTGTTAAGTATTTCTAAGTTCTAGGGGACTGGTGATCTTATATGTTAAGTCCCATAGTGCTCAGAGGCATTTTTTTGAAGGTGGGGGAAGTGTGCCAGCCAGTCTGAGTGCTGTGGCACTCATGCCAATGCAAGGGTTGCGAGCCAAGTTATTGTCCACCCCTGCCTTATCTTTTCGAGTCTTGATAAAGGCCTCAATTCGTCGAGGAAGAGTGTCCCCGGTCTTTTCAAGGTATCCATCTGACGCCACTCTTGGATAATTATGTCTCCTGGAGCCACCAAATTGTGTGGATGTCGTCGATTGCTATGTTTCACACACAATTCCAAATAGTCTCAGACATTTTCCACAGTACTAAGATCCGATGGTTAATCGGGTCAATCGACCTTCGATAGGACGCCTGAGTGCAGTCAAACCAGGATCGTATGTGTGCAGCTCTGAAAAGATGGCTTTTGTCACCTTGGAAGACAAGAATGTCCGCAGCAAAAGAAAGGACAATACTTGGTCATCGAGGCTGTTGAGATAAACATTCTGATTCAGGTTTACAGTAACCTGAATCAGTGGGCCCATGTCACTGTACGAAACATACCTCTAAAATGTCACAGAACAACCACCTCTGGTCTGAACTGCATCTTCCCTTCACCGCAGGCTGAACGCACCACTGGGTCATCGGAACACTCGACGTCTTGCATCATTTGTAAAGAGGCAACATCGCTGCTCCTCTGTCCACACGACACGCCTGCAGTCCACAAAGTTCGGTTTCTATGCTGTTTGGCCCACCGAAGGCATGGAGTTTTATGTTCAATTTGAGACAATAGCTTCTTGCGAAATATGCGACTCCAAGTATCTACTGCACACAGTTTTCTTTGCAATGTTTGATGGGAAACTGGTTCGGATGGACCTCCACTCCTTGACAAGCAGTTACTGTCTGGTTCGAAACCAGTTCTCATTGACAAGGCCTGATACTCATCGGCAGGTCCCAACTTCACTGCGGATAAAGCTGTATCCATGGACGGAGCTATTGTTTTTCAAACTTTGTCTGGTTCATTGCAAGCACATAACTTGCGAGAATTCAAAACTTAATAAAAGACTTACGATTGGTCGAGAAAATGCAACAAGAACGCTTACTGGCCGTAGTTTTTCTCACAGCCCCACCCACGTTCCAGAGGCGGCGCCTTGCTTCTGATCGACTGCAATCTGCACGCCAATACTGCAGCTGGATGTCCAAGGAATAGCGACAGGTGAACTACGCGTCTATCCTTGCGGTCATATCGACCCCTACATGCAGTTTGTTTAGCCTCAACACGATGGTATGTAGCACCAACACAGTGCTACGTACCATACAGCTTGCAGTGTACGTGGGAACTCCAAGAGCACTAGGATTCGTTTACCGTACTCTCCTGGCCATCAAAGCCCCTGGATCTAAATGCAATGGAGAATCTGAGGCACCGTATGGATCGTGCTGTTCGAGGCATGGGTCTGCAACCGAGAGACCCGGCGCAGCTGCCTGGCCACTGCGCCGGAGCCGGCACAGGCGTGGCTCCACAGCCCTGTCGGCGCCTGCCAGAAGCTCACAGACCCTCTTCGTGTACGCCCCGCATCAGTCCGCGCTGCGAAAGGAGGTTCTTCAGGCTTTTGCCAGGTAGTCACAATAATGTGACTGGACAGTGCAGATGTACAGTCGTGGACAAAACGAGCGAGACCCCTCGCCTTTTCGTTATGCTGATCCGCACAGCTTTAAAGTCTGCTACACAGCATAACAGGCAAGGCGACGAAGTGCTACCAACATACTGTGCGCAGGCGTGGGATTGAAAAACTATCCGAACTTTGTCAGACTGTTTTTAATCATGCGTAACACTATATTAACGCTGATTAGTGTATTAAACACGTAAATATAAGATATAAATGAAAGAATAAACTCTAATTAGTATGAACTGTACTAACAAAAATGAATTACAGCTTATCGAGATAACACAACTGTTTTAGTAAGACAAAGTACCCCACATCGTTACGAATTAGCAAAATATTACGCGCATTCGGCCACGAAACGGTCTGTGTCATCGTTCAGACCAGTCACACTGGATTACCGTTGCTGACCTACCATGAAAGTGGGCAAATGTAGCAAAGCGTGAAGATTCATAACGAAATTCTGTTAATGGTAAAAAGGGATTCAGCGGGTGCGGTGGCTGAGCGGTTCTAGGCGCTTCAGTCACGAACAGCGCGGCTGCTTCAGTCGCAGGTTGGAATCCTACCTCGGGCATGGATGTCTGTGAGGTCCTCAGCTTCGGTAGGTTTAAGTAGTTCTAGGTCTAGGGGACTGATGACGTAAACAGTTTAATCGCATAGTTCTTAGAGCCATTTTTTGACCTTTCGCGTTAATTTTCTTCACATAAACGGCCGTATCTTTAGATTGCGCTGGCATAGAAGCTCACTTTTTTACACCACCAAGGGACCGTATATCGCAGGAAGTGCGACACATTTCCGCTTATTATGTCTACCCGTACTCGAGGTAAACGGGTTTCAAGGGTTGGGTAGACAGATAGACGGTCAAGAAAGTGAGACTAGTAGGGTTCCATTTTTACAGATTTGGGTGACGAAATCCTAACAACGAATGAATAACTCACCCTACTCTTTATTCGAAATGTTGTAGTTGCAGTCGATACATCAGCATGTTAATCGTAGCTATAATTTCGATCCAAATCACGTTTACAGGAATGCAAATAAAATCCATTTGCCTATACACGTGCTAATTCAGATCCCAGTATTAATGCCACCGCGTTTTAGAAGTGAAAGCATTCCCATTGCTAGCTAGCTTAAGAAATACTTCGGCTAATGAACGTTTTCTGGCTGTGGTGAGTCTAATGGAGAATTCGCAACATTGTAGAATATGTTTGGCTGCTATGTCGCCGTTTATTTCCTGGGGTGGTGCAGAATTATCCCACTAAATTTACTCGATAATAACAGTATTTTGTTATTTCGATAAACATCCCCAAGGATAGTCACAAAAGCGGTGACAGAAAGGTAGAAAATTCATTTATTTTAGTCCAGAAAGCTGTATGCAACAGAAACTGCAGATCATATTGCCATTTCCATTGCGAAATTGCCGGCTTATTCATGTCTGGAGTAATAATAGAGGGCTGTTTGCCTGGGTTGTCTGCTAGTGTAGTGAAAGGTGTTAGCTACTGCAAGAGAGGTTTGCTTTGTTTTCGGTTCTAATCTCGATGGAGGCAGATAGACTATCAGTAAATCCATTTTAAGAAATTCTCGCTTCCCCAATGCGTTTTATTGCTACCTTTATTCTGAACCAGCGCCTTGTGTGGATGGCAATATGAAACTCTTGTGGAATTTCGTACTTGTTTCTGCCTACTTTTTCCGCTTCTGTCAATAACTGAATTGACTTAATTGTGGCAACGATTGATTTTTAATAGAATGTCGTTATGAATCTTCGCGCTTTGCTAAATTTGCACACTTTCGTGGTAGTTCAACAATGGTAATCCAGTGTGACTGGTCTGAACGATGACACAGACAGTTTCGTAGCCGAATGCGCGTAATATTCTGCTAATTCGCAACGATGTGGGGTACTTTGTCTTACTAAAACAGTTGTGTTATCTCGATAAGCTGCAATTCATATTTATTAGTACAGTTCATACTAATTAGAATTTATTCTTTCATTTATATCTGATATTTATGTGTTTAATACACTAATCAGCGTTAATATAGTGTTACACATGATTAAAAACAGTCTGACAAAGTTCGGATAGTTTTTCAATTTCACGCCTGTGCATAGTATGTTGGTAGCACTTCGTCGCCTTGCCTGTTATGCTGTGTAGCAGACTTTAAAGCCGTGCGGATCAGCATAACGAAAAGGTGAGGGGTCTCGCTCGTTTTGTCCACGACTATACACTACTGGCCATTAAAATTACTACACCACGAAGATGACGTGCTACAGACGCGAAATTTAACCGAGAGGAAGAAGATGCTGTGATATGCAAATGATTAGCTTTTCAGAGCATTTACACAAGGCTGGCGCCGGTGGCGACACCTACAACGTGCTGACATGAGGAAAGTTTCCAGCCGATTTCTCATACACAGACAGCAGTTGACCGGCGTTGCCTGGTGAAACATTGTCGTGATGCCTCGTGTAAGGAGGAGAAATGCGTACCATCATGGTTCCGACTTTGATAAAGGTCGGATTGTAGCCTATCGCGACTGCGGTTTATCGTATTGTAACATTGCTGCTCGCGTTGGTCGAGATCCAATGACTGTTAGCAGAATATGGAATCGGTGGGTTCAGGAGGGTAATACGGAACGCCGTGCTGGATCCTAACGGCCTCGTATCACCAGCAGTCGAGATGACAGGCATCTTATCCGCACGGCTGTAACGGATCGTGCAGCCACGTCTCGATCTCTGAGTCAACAGATGGGGACGTTTGCAAGACAACAACCATCTGCACGAACAGTTCGACGACGTTTGCAGCAGCACGGACTATCAGCTCGGAGACCATGGCTGCGGTTACCCTTGACGCTCCGTCACAGACACGAGCGCCTGTGATGGTGTTCTCAACGACGAACCTGGGTGCACGAATGGCAAAACGTCATGTTTTCGGATGAATGCAGGTTCTGTTTACAACATCGTGATGGTCGCATCCGTGTTTGTCGACATCGCGGTGAACGCACGTTGGAAGCGTGTATTCGTCATCGCCATTACGGCGTATCATCCGGCGTGATGGTATGGGGTCGTCTCGGTCACGTCTTGTTCGCATTGACGGGACTTTGAACTGCGGACGTTACATTTCAGATGTGTTATGACCCGTGGCTCTACCCTTCATACGATCCCTGCGAAACCCTACATTTCAGCAGGATAATGCACAACCGCATGTTGCACGTCCTGTACGGGCCTTTCTGGGTATAGAAAATGTTCGACTGCTGCCCTGGCCAACACATTCTCCAGATCTCTCACCAATTGAAAACGTCTGGTCAGTGGTGGCCGAGCAACTGGCTCGTCACAATACGCCAGTCACTACTCTTGATGAACTGTGGTATCGTGTTGAAGCTGCATGGGCAACTGTACCTGTATACGCCATCGAAGCTCTGTTTGACTCAATGCCCTTGCGTATCAAGGCTGTTATTACTTGAAAATTTATTGCGTGAAAATGTAATCACATGTCAGTTTGTAACACCATAGCTCTAATGCTGTACTGATTTATTTTGCTTTTGTTTCATTTAATGTTATAACATTGAGTATCTGTAAATGTGTTTGATTGAATAGATAACACAAAATTGTGTACTCCTTTCTTTGTACAAACTTTGATGTCATGGTTTGGTTCAATGCAATGTAGTAAATCTGTCATTTAAATTCTTTGTCCCATTTGGAGGGAACAAAACTTACTATATATAATTGTAATTTCTGAATGAATAATTTTTTGTAGAAATGTCAGTATGTGCAAATGTTCTGTCTTATTTAACGTATTTGGTTGCTGTTATGTAAACAACTGATCCTCACTTAGGGTTCTTAGTTATTGTGTATGTAAAAGTTGTTGTGGTTCCCTTCGGGAACGGAACTGTGTAGCGCGCGCAAATTGTGGTTGGCCTAGGTAGAAAAGGTGGAACTGATAGTCAGTCGGGGACGAGCTACGAGTCGGGGACGAGACGAACTACGAGTCTGTGCACTGCCATGTAAAAGATGCATATTGTGCTGGTTCCGAGAGACGCTTTTCCTGCCACTTTCCAATGCCTCGGAAGAATGGATAAATAGCTGGAAATATTCTGGGATTGGTATCAATCATCGCCACCAAGAAATGACAGAGTCCAGCAATTCTACCTGCAATTCCACAAAACATGCAGTTGCCACCACATTGCGCAATCATTACATCGGAATACTACAATGATGTACAGTGAAGGATCAGCTTAATGGATGTGTTAGTGTGCTCAAATATAAGGTAATTTATATCTGAATTTATGTACCTGCCCTGATTTTTCTCATCATCATAACACCTCTCAGGTTCCTCTCCGTTTGAGCTTAAGTGATATCCGAGTGTCCTTACTAAAAGAACATTAAAGCCCAATATTTTGCTCATTAATGCCTCTTCAACATAGTAAAAAGAAAGCTAAAGTTAAGGTGGCAAGAGAGTGAGTTAAAGTAAATGTTGTTTGCTGAAAATATTCCTATTAAAACTGCTTATTAAAGTACTGTTGCTAACTTCAAAATTAAAAGTTCTTAAGACTGAGGCTTATAAAGTAAATGATCACATTGTTGTCTGTTGTAAATTCTAAAAGGTGAATCAGTTTCTTGCAATTTTGTCAACATTGTGTTTCGCTGTAGTAAAAGTGAGAAAGCTGCAGTTGTGAAACGTTATATACTCATGTTAGCTAAGTGTTTGTCTCTCTTGTGTATTAGAAGTGCATATTAATAGTAATGTTATAAAGACCATTCACTTTGTGTAAGCCCTGAAAGTAATAGTGTGTTTCGGTATCTGTTATAATTTTGCAAATTGTTTCTGCTGCTCTGTTAGTTTCAATCTTACCGTAAACATATGTATGTGTCAGAGTTCACTGCACTCGCGTGTGACAAAGTATAGGTTGTGTTGATCCGTTATAGTTACTTATACCTACTTTCTTAAACGAGAACGTTAATCTTTCTCTTGCCTAATTAGGCTGGCGACCGTTTTCCTTATTCTATAAACAGTATAGCTAGGCAAAATTTTGTTTGTTACTGTTCAAATATTTGCGTAATTCTGACTTTTACTTCCAATAAGCCACCTCCGTTAGGTACAACACGGTCAACATAACAAAATTCCTCTCAGAGGGTAACACTGATCTGTTGCTTTATACCATTATTACTCTAACAAAATAATTCTGGACTGAGATTTTCACTCTGCAGCGGAGTGTGCGCTGATATGAAACTTCCTGGCAGATTAAAACTGTGTGCCCGACCGAGACTCGAACTCGGGACCTTTGCCTTTCGCGGGCAAGTGCTCTACCAACCTTTTTTTTTTTTTTTTTTGTATGACATTCCGTCGCGCTGACCACTTTTTTTTCTAACGACTTTTTTTTTTTTTTTTTTTTTTTTTTTTTTTTTTTTTTTGGGAGCACAATAGAAAGAAAACAAATAGGCTGCAGATAGAGAGCTATGTGTGAAAAGGATAAACATGTGTAAGGAGAAAAAAAACTTAGAAGAGGAGGAGAAAAGAGAAGTGAAATAAAATAGGAATACTTTCCGCGCCATGCTCCACTTTGGCGCGCCATCAGAACAAAATGCATTCTATCATTGACCATTGAAGGGGAACGTGGGATCGTCCAGTCTTGGCTGGCACGGTTCGTTCAGATTCCAGCTTCGAGGCGGGTTGGTGAAAATGCTCTGTAAATAGTTCGCGAAAGTGGCCCGATAGTGTCGATGCCGGCGAAGGGTGTGGTGATGTACTTGGAGGCGTGTCCAAAAGTCCGCCGGATCGACAATGTCGTCCCGGAAGAGGTAGTTGACAGCCATGCCACTGATCCATGTGATGGCGTGCCACTTAGCCGATGGAAAGTAGGTCGTGTCGGGATATATCATCATAGTGGGAGAAACGTGATGTGGTGGTACTCGGAGGTAGAAAGCCACAATCTTCTGTACGAGGGTCCAGACAGCTGCTGCTGGCCCACACTCAAAACGATGTAAATCTGTATCTTCGACATTGCACTTGAGGCACAGGGGTGAGTCCACCAGTGCGATGCGATGCAGTTTCTGTCTTGTAGTATACTTGCCGTTGACGAGAAGGTACCACATAGAGGTGGTGTCAGTGGTGTGATACGGTTGGTGGATCGTTTTCCAAACTGTAGGCCATGAAACCTGGGGGTGACGTGTTTCGACGGGGTTGCGGGGTGGAGACTTTCGGAGAAGGCGGTAGATGTCGCGGGTGGTCGTCTTCCTGGTCCTGGGGAGCTCGGTGCATATGTAGCTGTACTCCAAAAAGAAACGGCCGATATGTGACATCGGAGGTGGGATGTGTGCCAAAGACGTCGGTGGGCGTCTCGAAACAGGTGCGAGCTCGGTGGTCAACATTCCAGTAAAACTAGCATTTTGGCTTTTCCATAACCGGAGCATAGTATTGGTGTAAAGTGCCGTAGTCCTGGCTCTCACATTAACCAGATCGAGGCCACCATCCCGCTTCGGTAAGGTGAGAGCTTCATACTGGACTTTGAAGATGTGTCCAGAACAAATGAAATAGCCGAATGCCGCCTGTAACCTGGCCGCCATTGTCGCAGTGATGGGCAGAATCTGCGCTATATGGGGTATCCGAGCCGCCAGATGGGTATTGACGAAGGTGACTCTCTGGCACATATTCAGCGGGCGTAGTATGTGATTTTGTATGTTGGCCCGGATGCGTTGCAGCAGCGCCCGAAAATTAATCGCCGAGGTGCGGCGAATGTCTCGGGTGTACACCAATCCGAGACAACAAAGGGTGTCCACCAGTTGAAATGGAACTACGCTGTCTGCGGGAAGGCCGCGGCCGATCTTCATGGCGCATGATTTTGCCACGTTCATAACGCTCCCTGCCCCTGCACTGTAACGGGTAATCCACTGCATCGCAGCTTGTACGTCAGCCGCTGAACGTACGACGAGGGCCAAGTCGTCCGCATAAGCTCGGCAGCGGAACATATGATCCCGGAGTGGAATACCTGTCAAACGTCGCCGTAATCCACAAATGAGTGGTTCCATCGCAATGGCATAAAGCACCGTCGACAATGGACAACCCTGCCGTACTGAGCGTTCAATCCGTATAGGTTCCGTAAGTCTGCCGTTGCCGAGAAGTCTGGACGTTGCTCCACGAAGGAGCCGCATAATCACCTGCGTGAACGTCGGGGGAATTGCCATTCGGTCCATCACTGCGTTGAGGAATGCATGATTGACGCGGTCAAACGCTTGTTTGAAGTCGATGGAGATTAAAGCGCCTGGCAGTCGCGAGTGTGTTGCCACAGCGATCACATCTCGATATTCACTGAGGGCTGTCTGTATATTACGATCGCCGCCTAAGGATGTTTGTTCGTGGGAAACAATGTCCCGTAAGACACGTTTGAGTCGCACTGCTAGAAGGCGTGTGAAAATCTTGAAGTCCGAATTGAGTAACGTGATCGGCCGATAACTGTCGAGTCGTGTTCCTCCTGCGGGTTTCGGGACTGGTACAAGTAAGCCTTCCATGAACATTGGTGGCGGGTTCACCGCGCCGGACAAAAGTTCCCAGTACATGTCCCTCCATCGTGGCATCATCAAATCTTGGAAGGTTCTGTAAAATTCGAGAGGTAAACCATCCGGGCCGGGAGATCGATTCAGAGACCCTTTGGCCACAGCGTCTTGGACGACGTCGGTGGTCACTTCAGCAGTCAGGAGGGTTGCAGCTGCTGCGTTTAAAGTACCAAGTGTCTCCTGGGCAACCTCAGCAACGGCCTCTGCACCGGCAGGTACTTCTTGATAGAAAAGTCTATAGTGCGTTGTGAATGCATCCGCAATGGTAGCTTGCGAAGTCAGCCGTCGTCCATCAGGTAAGTCTAAAGTTGTCATTAAAGCCTGTCGGCGTCGACGAACATTTTGAACAATATGATGCATAGAAGGTTCTTCACCGTTAATCCTGTCTTGGCTGCGGGCTCGTACAATGGCTCCCTCTAGACGGCATCTGGTCAAGGATAAAATCTTTGCCTTGATGCGTTGAGCTTCTTTGAGGCGATCCGGGGATGGAGGATGATCCATGAGTTCACGTAGAGCGCTATAGTAGAAATCAGTGGTATGGTGATTCCACCTGGCTTTGGCTCTGCCATAGTGTGTCAATGTGCGTCGGATGGCCGGTTTGGCGCACAGCAACCACCACTGCAGTGTGGTCTCGTAACGCATAATGCGTCGAACACAGGTGTGCCACGTGTCGGTGACCTGTTGTCGACATTCAGGGTCCCGCAGTAGCGCGACATTGAGTTTCCAAGGTCCTGCACTGCGCCATATAGATTGTCGACGTAGGTTCATGGTACAGATATAGATGTCATGATCCGAAAAGGCAGACGGCCAACGTTCCGCGTCGAGGAGAACTGATTTGAGAGCGTTAGAGATGTATATTCTATCAAGTCGGCTGGCGGAGTGGCTCGTGATGTGAGTATACCCCGGGCGGTCGCCGTGTACCACTCGCCAAGTGTCGAGGAGACGAAGGCGGCGGACGAGGAAGCGAAGTTCGGGACATGTGGTGAAATGAGGGTATTGATCTGTGCGCTCGAGAACACAGTTGAAATCTCCACCTACGATGAGATGATCGTATCGACCGAGGAATAAAGGCGTTATATCTTCTGCGTAGAAATGGGAGCGATCCCTCCGTTTATCAGTGCCCGATGGGGCGTAGAGATTTATGATTTTGAGTCCTTCAACTGTTATGGCCACCCCTCGCGCTGTTGGGAGGTATGCGACATCGGAAACTGCAATTCCTTCTCGGAGGAGGATGGCTGCGCCTGAGTGTTCCATAGCTGCAGGGGCGGCGTACGTCTCATATCCGTAACACCCAGTCCAAGTCGCTGTTCTCAGTTCTTGTAACAGGGCGATGTCGATGTCCGCTGCTCGTAGCGTGTCACGGAGCAGTTGAAGTTTAGCGTGGGAGCCGATATTATTAGTATTGATAGTAGCTATTCGGTACGCCTGATGGGAGATCCGTGCTGCCGATAGGTTCGTAGCTGGTGAAGATTGTTGTGGTGGATGCTGGAAGTCCATAGAAGTCGCAGGAGTCGCCGTAGAAACTTCCCCCATTTTAAAGTTGGTCTAACGGAGAAACAGATCTCATTTCCGCATCAGATGGAGGTGGGAAATCCGTGTCATCCGCCCATGAAAGGTGTCCGACAGGTTTGACATCGGCGAGAGGTGGCAGCGCTGGCCGAGTCGGCTCAATGGCGTCGGTGACAACAGGCGTGCTATGTTCCATGGCTTCTGGGCGCGGGGCTTGCGCACGATCTCTGTTGGCCGGTTCACCGTCTTGTGGATGACGCGTCTCCGTGGCAGAGGAGAAAGTGTTATCGTGTTCTCCGTCGGAGTGATGTGGCATCTCTTCGTCCTGCGGAGGGGGCTCAATAGTCGAGTCTGATGTCTTGCGGCGTTTTTTTCGTCGTTTGGGCGACTTCTGCTTTCGGCAATGAGTTTCGGTGTCTGAGGAAGGAAGAGATTCACGTCGTTCCGGTACAAAATCCGCGGGTGCTGTGATGCGGTCTTCATTCTCCAGAACACTCTCATTGGTATCCTTGTGATCTTCTATCGTTGGTGTGTCCGGCTGTTGGACATGTTCACGGGCGGCATCGCCGGTGTCAAGGTGCTGGGACGCCTCCGGGTGTATCGGACCAGAGAGAAGCTCATGAACGGCGCCTTGTGAGGGCTGGACGTGCAGTGTCGCCGCATAGGTGACTGGAAGGGTGGTCGTGGTTCTGTCGGTGTTCGTATCGTCGGGCCGTAGTTGTGTGATGCGGCGTTGCAGGCATTCATTACGGACGTGTCCTTCTTTGCCACAACCGGAACATGTTCGAGGTTGTCCGTCGTAAATGACCACCGCACGGCAGCCGCCGATAGAAATGTACGATGGAATGTGCCGTTTGAGATCGATTCGGACTTGTCTCACACCATTAAGTACCGGATACGTCGTAAACTGTGCCCATGTCTCGGCTACGTGGCTCTGGACTTTTCCGAACGGGCTTAGCGCCGCGATGACTTCATCTTCATTCACCTCGAAAGGCAGTTCGAATACACGGATCGTCCGAAGGCCAAGTCCTGCATGGTCGACATCCACAGGCCCGACGTTTCCGTCGGAGTGCCGAAATTTTAGTCCATGTCGCGTCCTTTGAATGATCTCATTGCAGGCAGCGTCGGAAGTCATCTTAACATAAACGACGCTGCTAATGATCGATAGGTGTATGCCGATGAGTTCGTCACGCGGGATCTTCACGTCTTCGCGTAGGAAGCGTTCGACGGCCAGTGCTTTGGGTCGTGCGTATTCGTTTGAGAAGGTGAACTTAAGAGTGTTCTTTCTGTAAGAGTTGGCCATTACAGCTTGTTCGACTGAGAAGCGCTGTGACGAGGAAGTAAACAAAACACTCCGCGCGCGCAGCGGCGTGGACGGCCGAGCGCGGTGCGCACTGCTGCCCTGCCGAACGCAGACTGGACTTTACAGAAGCTTCTGTAAAGTTTGGAAGGTAGGAGACGAGGTACTGGCAGAAGTAAAGCTGTGAGTACCGGGCGTGAGTCGTGCTTCGGTAGCTCAGTTGGTAGAGCACTTGCCCGCGAAAGGCAAAGGTCCCGAGTTCGAGTCTCGGTCGGGCACACAGTTTTAATCTGCCAGGAAGTTTCATATCAGCGCACACTCCGCTGCAGAGTGAAAATCTCATTCTGGAAACATCCCCCAGGCTGTGGCTAAGCCATGTCTCCGCAATATCCTTTCTTTCAGGAGTGCTAGTTCTGCAAGGTTCGCAGGAGAGCTTCTGTAAAGTTTGGAAGGTAGGAGACGAGGTACTGGCAGAAGTAAAGCTGTGAGTACCGGGCGTGAGTCGTGCTTCGGTAGCTCAGTTGGTAGAGCACTTGCCCGCGAAAGGCAAAGGTCCCGAGTTCGAGTCTCGGTCGGGCACACAGTTTTAATCTGCCAGGAAGTTTCAAAATAATTCTGTTTTGCAAATTGCCTCCAGTTTCGAGGTTATGGTATAGCAGTAGCAGACAGGAGTCTTATAAGTTCTAGTATAATATATTTGTCCAATGAATACCCGTTTATCATCTGCATTTCTTCTTGGTGTAGCAGTTTTAATGGCCAGTAGTGTAGTTGTAGATTTATGTCAGGGACACTGCGATAGAAGGTAGTATAAAGCTTATGTGATCACAAATATTCTGTTTGGATGATTTAACTGAGAAATGTGACAGCTAAATTGTAAATTGCTTTCCTTATTAAAAGTTATTCTGTTTGGATCATTTAACTGAGAGATACGATAGCTAAATTGTAAGTTTCCTCTCTTATTAAAGATTGTAACTCTGCTTGGCGTATCGTACAGCCTTTACTTGGAGACACTACCTCAGCGAGAAGTGAGGAACTTTGTAATATTTTGGCAATCAGAACTAATCATTGAACACTATACGAACATTTGACTGATACGAGACCGATTTATTTTGCAGTTTCTAACAAGAGCGTCGTTGCTTCGGTATGGATGCTATTAGTGAGAGTGCGTGGTTTTAGTGAAGTGAATTGTAATTGAGAAACATTATTTGTGCCGAAAAAGTATATCCAAAGAAGTGCTTATTGCTTATAAAGTAATAGGTGGCAATATTTGTGACTTTGCTGCATGAAAATACAGTTGAGCAACTTTTCCCAAGGCTTACTTCATTTACTTAGTGAATCTAGATGTTACGCGTCTTAACAGATAATAAAAGGACTTTAGTGAAACGCCCAGTACTTTCGATTTCCTGCACCTTTTCTTGACTGAGTTTATAAAAAAGGGACAGACCACACACATCTACAAGAATCTTATTAAAACTGTTTATTCGCGTAACGTCGACGTGGCAACCATAGATACTGTCCACTCAGAAATACAGACTTATATCCAAGTAACGATCTAAGCAAAAACAAAAAAATCTGCATTTTGCTACGTAAAGCATTCTTAGCTCTTCAGAGTCGATTTATCTATCGTGAATACGAAAACAATTACACAAAAATGTAATAACTTGCACGGGTAGAAAAAAGCATCTTAGTTTTCAGAGATAAGAAAGCTAACAAATGAAAAATTATTGTCGAAACCTGACTAATGATGCACAAATTACATTGAAAATAACGACCATGTTTGTAGTTTAAAAAAGATAAAATGTAAAACGTCCTTGAAAACTATCTCAGAAGCAACAAGGATAGACAGGAAAAGCGTTATACATGAACTGTTATGATTTACAGAGGAGTTCAGAGCGATTAAAAGTACATTCACGAGCGTCTTCCTGTGTATGATGGAGACGCTGTCAGTATTACATAGGAATGTGAGTACCATCTACGAAACTTCCTGGCAGATTAAAACTGAATGTCGACCCAGACTCGAACTTGGGACCTTTGTCTTTCGCGGGCGAGAGCAAGGTGCTGGTGGAATTAAAACTGTAAGGAGGGGTCGTGACTTGTGCTTAGGTAGCTCAGACGGTGCATGGTAGCCTAGCGTGTTCGATCAGAGGGTTAACTGCCCTCTCTAATAAAAAAGAAAGAGTGAATGGATCAACGACGAACTTCAACAGGCAAACGGGACATCCGCCCCGAGCAAATGCAGCGAACCATACCGAACAAAATAAGAGTAACAAAAAAAAAATGGTCGTTAAGCACTTTCCCGCGAAAGGTAAAGGTCCCGAGTTTGAGTCTCATCGGGCACACAGTTTTAAACTGCCCGAAAGTTTCATATCGGCACGAGCTCCGCTACAGAGTGAAAATTTCATTCTAGTACCATCTACATCTGTATTCTGCGAACCTTCCATTTGTATAAGGAACTCGGGGAATAAATATTGCTTATATGCCTCAAATGTCACAGTCAGAAAACCGGTCTTTACAATTTCCTAAACAACTTTTTGGCAACTGTCAAGCGTCTACTTTAGTGTGCTTGGCAGTTGACTCTTTTCAGACACTTCATTATAGTCTTTCGCGGAACAGGCGACGCTATCCGTGTACTATTGGGACGTTAAAATTGCGTAAGGGAGCACGAATCGAAACCGGAATATTGTTTCGTGTCTTATCAATGGAACTATCCGTATACGATCCACAACCCGCCAGCATAGCTTAACTTCAGCCAATATCTCTCCCTTAGTTTTCAAACTTTGCGGAAGCTGGACTAGCACTCTTCACAAAAGCGGTATCTGCTGCCAATAATGGAACATTGATTGTGGAAGTCAAGTTACCGAGTTCAAATCCCGGTGCGGTAGACAGTTTTCATCTGTTACGAAGTTTCAAAGCAGTAAACACCCTTTTCTAGGCGCTCAGTCCGGAGCCGCGCGACTGCTACGGTCGCAGGTTCGAATCCTGCCTCGGGCATGGATGTGTGTGATGTCCTTAGGTTAGTTAGGTTTAAGTAGTTCTAATTTCTAGGAGACTGATGACCACAGATGTTAAGTCCCATAGTGCTCAGAGCCATTTGCACCATTTGAAGTAAACACCCTTCTCCAGATTGAATGACACAATCTGAATATGTATTGCTATCCGTAAAGGAACATACTAGAGGAAGGAAGAAGTTAAATATGCATGCAGCCTATCTTTGTGTCACAGCTTTGGTATACATCTGTTATATAACCTAAAAGCAGTTTACTGGAGTATGTTTGTTTTTGGTTAGAGTCTATGGTGCACGTTCTAGGCAGAAACGAGAAAAAAACGTTTTTTTATAAGGATGAAAAAAGAATATTTTGATGCTGATAACAGTGGCACTGATGAGTAGAGATATAAAAGACAGTGAAGTAGCATAGTGAGGAAGTTTGTTTCGACGACCATATTGACAACAGCGTTGAGAAGATGCGAAGTTTGCAGATTATGTCGTGCAAGAATTGTTGTGCTACGTTCCAGAAGCCTCTATATTTCTAGTTATTTTTGTCTCGCCTAACAGGAAGAGGTCCGTGTTTTCTGTTGTATAGCGACCCCTTAAGGAAGCAAACTATGATTCTGAAGTTTATGACTTCCGATAGTCGTTGGTTAACGGCAGCTGCAGCGCTTTTAGTAGCGTTCGTATGTAACGTTCTTCGAGGAATATAACGTCCTTCATAAATCAGGTATTTCAAGATGAAATGCGTATATGACGAGATAGTATCGACCATTCTGAAGGGATAACCACGGGTAAATTATACTCCACTACTTCCTAAATAAGCTGTTCGCATAAGTTATTCGAAATTATTAAGTAAATGAGCAGATTTTCACTTCTCGAAACATTTCATTTTTCGCCATTGGTGGTTAAAGGGAAAATTTTAAAAACTGGCTTCCTTTTTCCGCCTTCGGTGATTACAGTAATGCTTATGATTTCTATGTAGTGGATTAATATTTAGTGTACTAAGCGAATATACACCGATGAGCCAGAATACTGTTATTACCATCTTCGGAACACAATACAGCACCTGTTCTGCGTAGCGTGGATTCGACAAGTCTTTGCAAGCTTTCAGGAGGTATGTGCCAAGAGATGTCTATCTACAGGTCAGCATTCCCGGTAAATTACGGACCGGTGATTTGAAGATAAGGAGCAGGCGTCGGTTAATGTCGTGTATGTGTTCAATTCGGTTCAGAGTACGCGATTTTGGTGGGCAAGACATCAACGTAAGTTCACTATCACGCCCGTCAAACAACTATAGCACAATTTTAGCCTTGTGACACGAATGTTATCCTGTTGGAAGATAGCATCGCCGTCGAGGATGCAGGTGGCTTACAATACGTTCCACATCTGCCATTGTGGCTTGCATTATTACCACGGGTCACACGGAAGCCCTGGGGAATCAGCCTATGCTCGTGGCTCGAGCAGTCGGTTTCCCTGGATGACGGCATATCGGGACACGACCATTAACTTGGTGTAACGAGGAACGTGATTCATGCGATAAAACGACACGGTCACGTCTTTCGATGACCAAATCTCTATGGTCCCGGGGCCACTGCAATCGTCGTAAAAAAACAAAAAAAAACAAAAAAGTGTGTGAAATCTTTTGGTACTTAACTGCTAAGGTCATCAGTCCCTAAGCTTACACACTACTTAACCTAAATTATCCTAAGGACAAACACACACACCCATGCCCGAGGGAAGACTCGAACCTCCTCCGGGATCAGCCGCACAGTCCATGACTGCAGCGCCTTAGACCGCTCTGCTAATCCCGCGCGGCCAATCGTTATCGACCATGTCGTTGGCTCAACATGTGTACACGTAGGCGGAAACCAATGTTGAACAATGTGCTCTGAAGGGTGTGCTCCGTAACAGCTGTGCCCACACCAGCATTGTATCCTGCCAACAGATCTGCCACAGATCGACGCCTATCTTCTTTGCAGAACGCAAAAATCTCCGACCTCCACGTTCTGTGATGCGTGGTCGTACAACATCTTGCTGCCTACTCATGGTTTAACCTCCTTTCCAGTACTTTCCATAGATACTTATAACGCTGAACTGTTAGAAGAACCTGTTCTTTTAATGTGAAAATTACTTCAGAAACGAAAAGCGAAACAATATTACTACGATTTACTTTACACCACTGCTACGAAAAATAAATTTATTTCGATTTATTGAGTTTCCTCGAAATCTTACAAAGTTCGATGCAGCTAATAAAATACTACCTGAATCCATCACCCTAAGCATAAAATGCGAGGAATACTACAGTAGGCCGGCCGAAGTGGCCGTGCGGTTCTAGGCGCTGCAGTCTGGAACCGCGAGACCGCTACGGTCGCAGCTTCGAATCCTGCCTCGGGCATGGATGTGTGTGATGTCCTTAGGTTAGTTAGATTTAAGTAGTTCTAAGTTCTAGGGGACTAATGACTTCAGAAGTTGAGTCCCATAGTGCTCAGAGCCATTTGAACCAATACTACAGTAGGTGGAGGTGGAACAGATGAGAATGTTGGCTGAAAACTGCAGGTAGTCATATTTTCTTCGCAATCGTACAAGTACTTCAGTTTTGGGACGAACGTGGTAGCATGAGAAGTAAATGAGTAGATAAGAAAGAGTAAGTAATAGCAATACAAAAGCTGCCGAGGGAGTAAGAACCGCATACGTGTTATAGCTCTCAAATAAAGCAGTTGGACGCCGAGAAGACATTTTATTAGAATAGACATACATTATCTTCCGTAGATTATTGTGAATCCTCGAATTCGTAAATATGTCCGACAAAAAGACACATAATATATATGAAGATGGTATCTGTTCCCGAAAGAACAGATACCATTGATGACCGTGTATCTCGGTGGCTCAGATGGATAGAGTGTCTGCCATGTAAGCAGGAGATTCCGGGTTCGAGTCCTGGTCGGGGCGCACATTTTCAGCTGTCCCCATTGATGTATATCAACAACACCTGTCGGTAGCTAAGGGTTTCGATTTAATTCTCATTTCATTCTAGAGAAGCTGCACGGTCATCAATGGTATCTGTTCTTTCGGGAACAGATACCATAGTTATAGTTAAAGGCTACCCGGCCAATGACCTTCTTCTATGCGAATGCGCACGCTTTGCCCGAACTCTTACGGGACTCGTCAGCTTAGTCTGGTGCGAGTAATGAGTGAATGGGCAAATATCTACTAGGAACAGTACGAATGCAGGTTGTGGACAGTTGGGAATGTGGGTCTCACGGGAGGCGTGTAAGGGATAAGTCCCTGCAGTCGCACCACCCTCTGTGTTCTCGGTGGCTCAGATGGACGACGAATCCACGATCATGACGGACGCTCTATTTTTCACTGACGCTGTCTTTTTCCCCTCACAAAAACATCGGCAATCCGCTGGATTGGAGGACACGCATCGCACTACGTGCTCTCGCGGACCTTGATATCGAGCATGGGCTATTGGCATTATCTACTAGAACAACACGAAATCATCCGACGCCACTCTAAATATAAAACGCATTTTGCGAACTTTCTAGGCAGCATGTTTCATAACCCCCCGAAGCGGTGGGGAGTCCCAAGTTAACGTTGTTTCGAGGGACGGGATATTACTCCCAGTGAAGTGACGAGGATGTCACTTCGGCCCTATATTTCTTTTCTTTCTTTTTCATTTATGACTTTTCTTTTGGGACATTAAAATTAAATGAATACATCAAATAATATTGTTAATAATAAAAAAATTACATAAATGTACAATGTTTCCTTCCTGCTGCCTCTCCCTTATCCTGCCAGGAGACGGGGACACCTTGGCCAGGCCTCCAAGTACAACCCCTGCCCACTCTGCCCCCTGACCTACTACACCTTTAAAAACAAAACAAAAAAACAGAAACAAATTTAAAAAAATAAAAAAAACGGATAGAGCGTCTGCCATGTAAGCAGGAGATCCCGGGTTCGAGTCCCGGTCGGAGCGCACATTTTCACCTCTCCCCATTGATGTATATCAACAACACCTGTCAGCAGCTAAGGTTTCGATTTAATTATCTTTTCCAATAATATACAGGGTGATTCAAAAAGAATACCACAACTTTAAAAATGTGTATTTAATGAAAGAAACATAATATAACCTTCTGTTATACATCATTACAAAGAGTATTTAAAAAGGTTTTTTTCACTCAAAAACAAGTTCAGAGATGTTCAATATGGCCCCCTCCAGACACTCGAGCAATATCAACCCAATACTCCAACTCGTTCCTCACTCTCTGTAGCATATCAGGCGTAACAGTTTGGATAGCTGCTGTTATTTCTCGTTTCAAATCATCAATGGTGGCTGGGAGAGGTGGCCGAAACACCATATCCTTAACATACCCCCATAAGAAAAAATCGCAGGGGGTAAGATCAGGGCTTCTTGGAGGCCAGTGATGAAGTGCTCTGTCACGGGCTGCCTGGCGGCCGATCCATCGCCTCGGGTAGTTGACGTTCAGGTAGTTCATAACTAACCTTTTTTGTAGGACTCTCCATACAGTTGATTGTGGAATTTGCAGCTCTCTGCTAGCTCTGCGAGTCGATTTTCCTGGGCTGCGAACAAATGCTTGCTGGATGCGTGCTACATTTTCATCACTCGTTCTCGGCCGCCCAGAACTTTTCCCTTTGCACAAACACCCATTCTCTGTAAACTGTTTATACGAACGTTTAATACACACTTATCAGGTGGTTTAACACCATACTTCGTTCGAAATGCACGCTGAACAACTGTCGTCGATTCACTTCTGCCGTACTCAATAACACAAAAAGCTTTCTGTTGAGCGGTCGCCATCTTAGCATCAACTGACGCTGACGCCTAGTCAACAGCGCCTCAAGTGAACAAATGTACAACTAAATGAAACTTTATAGCTCCCTTAATTTGCCGACAGATAGTGCTTAGCTCTGCCTTTTGTCGTTGCAGAATTTAAATTCCTAAAGTTGTGGTATTCTTTTTGAATCACCCTGTATATTTACAACAAAAATATGTATATTAATGTACATATTTGTCACCATATTTCGGATATGTAATTGGAAGAAGCTTCTAGTAAGATGCGTACAGAAGTGGCTGGCAGGCGCGACCCACCTTGTGCGTGGCGGGCCCGAGCCGGCGCCGGCGCTTGTTGTAGTTGATGAGGAACTTGAGCCGGTTGCACTCGTCGAAGGAGCACTTGTCCGTCACCGAGTACATCAGCACGAACGCCTCCGCCCAGCGGATGTTCGCCTCCAGCGTCACGCACTCGCTCTCCTGCACAGAGGGCAAGCCTGGCACTCCCCACGTACTCACCCAGCGGCACAGCTGACAATGAAAAGGCGCATCTCTTATCAGTCAAGCAGAGAGCTTATTCGAGTGGGCAGCATAGTTTGAGGGAACTCAATACACAATACGAAAGGTAGGCAGTAAGTATTGATTGTTATGCTTACTTACTTTACTTTTTACGCGATCAGGTCCAGATGACCGAGCGCTGCTAAAAGATTCCTCCTCCACTGGGTTCTGTTTTGTGCCTCCTGGCGCCAATCATTCTCTGTTCCAATCTGCAGCAAGTCCTCATGGATCCCATCCCTCCATCTCTTCCCCGGTCTTCCTAGTGGGCGTCTTCCATAGGGAGTATAGTGCATAGCTTTCAAAGGCCATCGGCATTTATCCATTCGACTGACATGTCCTGCCCATACAAGGCGCTTGGTTCTCATCAATCCTACAATGTTTGGTTTATTGTACATTTCGTCTAGTTCACAATTATGTCTGATCCTCCATTCTCCAGTGATCTAATCTTGTACTGGGCCAAAGATCTTCCTTAAGACTTTCCGCTCGAAAACAAGAAGATTGTTCAAGTCTTCTTTTCAGACAATCCAAGTTTCACAACCATACAATACTGAAGGTGGCAGCGGTAAAATACAGGGAGCGAAAGGCTATTTACAATTTGTACAGAAACCAGATGGCAGTTATAAGAGTCGAGGGACATGAAAGGGAAGCAGTGGTTGGGAAGGGAGTGAGACAGGGTTGTAGCCTCTCTCGATGCTATTAATCTGTATATTGAGCATCCAGTAAAGGGAACAAAAGAAAAGTAGGTATTAAAATCCATGGAGGAGAAATAAAATCTTTGAGGTTTGCCGATGACATTGTAATTCTGTCAGAGACAGCAAAGGACTTGGAAGAGCAGTTGAACGGAATGGACAGTGTCTTACAAGGAGGGTATAAGATGAACATCAACAAAAGCAAAACGAGGATAATGGAATGTAGTCGAATTAAATCGGGTGATGCTGAGGGAATTAGATTAGGAAATGAGACTTAAAGTAGTAAAGGAGTTTTGCTATTTGGGGAGCAAAATAACTGATGATGGTCGAAGCAGAGAAGATATAAAATGTAGACTGGCAATGGCAAGGAAAGCGTTTCTGAAGAAGAGAAATTTGTTAACATCGAGTATAGATTTAAGTGGTAGGAAATCGTTTCTGAAAGTATTTGTATGGAGTGTAGCCATGTATGGAAGTGAAACATGGACGATAAATAGTTTGGACAAGATGAGAATAGAAGCTTTCGAAATGTGGTGCTACAGAAGAATGCTGCAGATTAGATGGGTAGATCACATAACTAATGATGAAGTATTGAATAGAATTGGGGAGAAGAGGAGTTTGTGGCACAGTTTGACAAAAAGAAGGGACCGGTTAGTAGGACATGTTCTGAGGCATCAAGGGATCACAAATTTAGCACTGGAGGGCAGCGTGGAGGGTAAAAATCGTAGAGGAAGACCAAGAGATGAATACATAAGCAGATTCAGAAGGATGTAAGCTGCGGTACGTACTTGGAGATGAAGAAGCTTGCACAGGATAGAGTAGCATGGAGAGCTGCATCAAACCAGTCTCAGGACTGAAGACCACAACAACAACAACAGCACTACGGGTTGAAACATTGTTTTATACAACTAGAGTCTGAAATTCCGCAAGAGACCACAAGATGCAAGAAGTTGACTGAGACCAAAGTATGATCGGCTGGCGGCTTGATGATGATGATGTTTGGTTTGTGGGGCGCTCAACTGCATGGTTATCAGCGCCCGTACAATTATCCAATCTTTGCTCAGTCCAATTTCGCCACTTTCCTGGATGATGATGAAATGATGAGGACAACACAAACACCCAGTCATCTCGAGGCAGGTGAAAATCCCTGACCCCGCCGGGAATCGAACCCGGGACCCCGTGCTCGGGAAGCGAGAACGCTACCGCAAGACCACGAGCGGCGGACAGGCTGGCTGGCGGCTTGGATACTCGCTTTGACTTCTGCTTCACATGCTGCGACGTGTGTAAAGATTACCCCAAGATATTTAAATTCATGAACCCTTTTGTGGTACCGGTTTCCGACTATCAAAGGCTGGAGTGGGTCCCTTGAAGAAGCATGCGCTCTGCTCATCACCAGATATTCCGTCTTTGATTCAATCACAAGGAGTCCAGTTTTGCTTGCTTCCGCTTCCACGTTTTCACTCATCTTCATTAGTTCCTCCTTAGACCTGGACAACAGGACCACATCATCAGCGAACGCGAGATGTGTGATGTTCTCGCCCTCGAAGGTTTTACGAGAGACTTCTCTCATTATCTTTTCAAGTGTGAGGTTGAACAATACCGGTAACACACCACCTCCTTGACTCAATACTGTGTTTATTAACATAAGACGTAACAGTCTGGAACCGCGCGACCGCTACGGTCGCAGGTTCGAATCCTGTCTCGGTCATGGATGTGTGTGATGTCCTTAGGTTAGTTAGGTTTTGCGGAACGTTCTAGGGGACTGATGACCTCAGGAGTTAAATCCCACAGTGCTCAGAGCCATTTGAATCATCTGAAAGCTCTCCGTAAGGTTGTTCCCAAGCTTCACTTTGCCTTTTGGATCAGTGAGACAAATTCCGACTAGGCTGACGGGTTTCTTAGGTATTCCAAACCCCGTTAGGCATTTCCTCAGGCTCTCCGGGCGGCTGCAGTGATACGCCTTCTTAAAATGTATTGTTATGACCCGAAAAAATAAAGTTTCACAATTAATTATTTCGGTTCTTTGCATGTAGGCCTACGTGTCTAGTCCTGGTTCGCAATGAAATCTCCACGCCACACTACACTAGCACGCTGCTAAAGGAACCCGACGAAAATGACACCTAATAATTCGAAGGAGAGGAAGTCATAAAATATCACCTCGAAAAAATAAAGCTGTGTAATTATTACTGTCTTGTTTGTTTTTAGGTATATATCTGCAAATCTACTAGTACATCTACGTGACTATTCTACAATTCTCATTGAAGTGCCTCGCAGAGAGTTCTTCTATCCACCTTCAGACTATTTCTCTACCATTCCACTCTCCAACAGTGCATGGGAAAAGTTATTACTGAAATTTTTCTGTATGAAGATATCGTCGGAGAGAGTTATGGCTGTTAGCCAAGAAGTTTATGTTTGTTTTATAGACTGGCTTAAGGCTGGGTAAAATTGATGAAAATCCTTAAGGAGATAGGAATAAACTGGAGAGACGGGAGACTAATTCTCAACTTCTACCTGGGACAAAGACTAAAGGTTCGGCTGAACTATGGAGAAACAAGCAGCGTGGAAATAGGAAGAGGGGTCAGACCAGGGTGTTGTCTATCGCCGAGTCTTTTCAACCTGCATGGGGAATGGCTGGCGAGATAAGCTTTGAAAGGATGTGGAAACTTCAGGATAGAAGGACACCTCATAAATACCATCAAGTATGCAGATGACCTGGTAGTGCTTGCTAAAAGTCAAAGACAACTGCAACACATGATGAACCAGTTGGTAGAAACTGGAAGGAAATACGGCGTGGAAATCGAGATCGAAAAATCAGAAGTGATGCGGATATCAAAAAAGTAGAAACCTTTGAGGATAACTATCGACAATCGAGAACTGGAGGACGTGAAACAGTTGAAGTACTTGGGTAATTTGGTGACAAAGGGCGCTCAATGCAGCATTGAAATTCGAGCAAGAATCGCTATGGCCAAAATTGCGTTCAATAAGAAGAGGAACCTGCTGACCAGCAAGTTAAGCATGGAATTAAGGAACAAACTGGTGAAGTACTACATCTGGAGCATTGCATTGTAGGTAGCAGAGACGTGGGCCAAGAGAAAAAAGGGAAAAACAAATACCTTGGAAGCTTTGAAATGCGGTACTGGAGGGGAATGGAGAAGATCAAGTGCACCGATCGGGTAACGAATAACGATGTACTGAGAAGAGCAGGAGAGAAGAGAGACATTCTAAATACAATTTTATTTATGGATTCTTCCGTCGCTTCTTGGTAGAACAATTTCGTATTGAGGGTTGAACAACACTTAGGCGGTTTCTTGTTTTGCTCATTTTTTATTTGTATGAACTAGTTTTCGGCTTATTAGGCCATCTTCAGATAATTACTGGGTATTGTTTACGAACCAAATATTCTGGACTAAGATACAACGCACTTACATACGATCTTTAATTGTGGTATTGTCTCTGAAGTGTCAAACGGGTAGTTTGACTTTTTGTTTTGTAAAACTGTTCTTTAAACATAATAAATCACATTTTATGGTTTGTCAGTACCATACATGACAACAATAAGAATTATTTAGAACACACATTATTACAAAATTACAATTTTTTGGTATTTGTTGTGAACAGTTGCACTGGACACTAATTGTTGGTTGTACAGCAGCGATGTTTTTTGGGGATTGCATTTTGTTATCAGAAAATTTTTTTGGGCTTTAGTGTATTAATAAATACCAAATATTACATTGTTACAGTTGTGTTACAGTTAGGAATGTAAACAAAAAATGGTTCAAGTGGCTCTGAGCACTACGGGACTTAACATCTGAGTTCACCAGTCCCCTAGACTTAGAACTACTTAAACCTAACTAAGCTAAGGACATCACACACATCCACGCCCGTGGCAGGATTCGAACGTGCGACCGTAGCAGCAGCGCGGTTCCGGACTGAAGGGCCTAGAACCACTCGGCCACAACGGCTGGCTGGAATGTAAACAAATAAGGGATATTACATTATATTGGAGTGCGAATTTGTTTACTCTTGGGACACTTTGTGGTTAGTAGCAGGTTTACGGTATTGTGTATAAGTTTAAGAGTGGTGATGTGCTGAGATGCAGTTGGTCATTTAGAACCAGCTGGGGATTTAGGTCTAAGTGTTTGTTAATTTCAAGTGCTTCCAGTAGTCTGAGTTTTCTGCCTTTGTTGGCTATACGTAGCACTTCTGTATGTGTTAGATATTTATGTCCTTCTTTTAGCACATGTTCAGAAAAGGTGGAATCTGATTTATTTAATCTCCAGCTGCGTTCATGTTCAGGCAGCCTTGTTGCTATGACCCGGCCCGTTTGACCAACGTACAGTTTATTGCAGTCAGTGCAGGTTATTTTATAGACCCCACTGTTGTTTAGTTTCTCGTCCTTTCTGTTGAATAGGAGATTAGCTGCAGAACCTCTTACATAAAATGAAGTTTTATAGTTTTGGGATTTCAGTGTTTTGGCTAGTTTGCCTGGTAGATTACCTAGATATGGAATAGTACTCCAGTTGGTTTTTGGTGTGATTGTTATTGTAGAGGGGGCATAAACGTAAGACAAGATTTTCCTTCTTTATTTCTTGTGCAGGATTTTGCCAACTAATTCGGGGTTACAGCCATTGTTATATGCAATATATTTAATGGTGCCTATTTCTGTTTGGAAATTCTGACAATTATAATTCAAAGACAATACTATAACCAAAGATCGTATGTAAGTGCGTTGTACCTTAGTCCAGAATGTTTGGTTCGTAAGAACTCAAGCTCCTTGTAGACAATAGCCAGTAATTATGTGAAGATGGCCTAATAAGCCGAAAAGTAGTTCATACAAATAAAAAGTGAGCAGAACAAGAAACCGCCTAAGTGTTATTCAACCCAAAATACAATTCTTCAGGGGAAGGCCAACTGGATCGGACACACACTTAGACATCAAAGGCTCACACACGAAGTCACTGAAGGAAAAACTGAAAGAACGGTAGGACAAGAAGGTGCAGAATTCAACTTTTGCATGAAGGAATGAGATTCAGCAGACTGAAGGAACGAGCTGGAGACAGGGAACACTGGCATCAAAAATTCTCCGTACGAAGGCAAAGACCTGCCACTAGACAGAATACTACATAATAATAATGAGCTCTTATTTCTCTTATTTTGTTATGTGATCATTCGCCTTCAGGGGGAAAAGTTGGTGACTAAAATTTCGTGAAATCATGTAAATCATATATTTACCCTGATTCGTTCATCCCCAACTAGTTTATATCAAGTTAGACGTCATGGAACGTTGACGTTTGTGGATATTTGTAGTATGTGACTTCACGTGATTTCAAGTTCTTATAAGTTAGCACCTGAAGCAATTTATAGATTAAATGTTATTTACAGGTTTCCTCTGATGCATTGCTGCTACGTGGAATGTCAGTTGTGTGTTGTTTGCCAAATTTGTATTCCATTTACAAAGAAAAAAAATAATTTTAAGAAAATGGCATTCACTTATCCAGGTGAAGATGTACCACCAATCCTGATGTTTATAGCACCAACACCTAATTCAAAGACAACTACTTCAATTACTTTCGTGTAGATGGCAGAAGATGTTTCGTAGATAACTATAATAACTGTGGATCCAATATTGACCCTTGTGGCACACCATCGTTATGTGCTTCTACAGGTGACAATTCTGTACGTGACTCTGTGTATCAGAGAGGGGCTGCTAAAACAGTTCCAGTGGTGGCGCCTACAGCCAAATCTGCGGAGTCTCATATACTCACGTGCGATTGTCCAGCGGTGTCCAGGATCTCGAACACCACCGCCTCACCGTCCATCACAGTCTGGAAGTGGTACACCTTCTCCAGCGTCGGGTCGTACTCGCCGATGTAGCGCTTGGTAATGAACCTCACCACCAGAGCTGCAACGTAACAGAGCATTCGTGAGAGTGCGAGGGCAGCACATTCCGCCTGCCGGGGCCGCTCAACTCTCCGGCGACGGTCAGTGTGGACCCAGACGTACACAGCGGCACTCACCAGACTTGCCGACGCCGGCCTGGCCCAGGACCATGACGCGCAGAGTCCTCGGCTGACCGCGGGGCCCCAGACCCAGGCGGCTCAGGGGCGACGACATCTCAGCGCCGGGCTACCATCCTGTTCAGCTGCCCTGTAGTCAGAAAGAGGGCAGCACCTGCCGTACACAGTTAAAATTGCAACACCACGAAGGCGACATGCAACAAATGCCAAACTGGCTCTACATTCTTGGATATGCAAATCATTAGTAGTCCCTCGGAACTGCACAAAGTAGCGAGGAGAAACTTCACCTACAGTCTGTAGGTGTAGGTCTTATGTCAAAGCGGTAGGTGGATCAAAACAAAATGTCCAGACACTCTGTGACCAAAATTGTACTGAAACAGAGGATGACAGACTAAAGGCCGAAATACTAAATGTCTTTTTCCAAAGCTGTTTCAACTGTAGTTCCTTCTCTAGATTGTCGCACAGGTGACAAAATGGTACATATCGAAACAGACGACAGACGGATAGAGGAACAATTAAAATCGCTCAAAACAGGAAAGGCCGCTGGACCTGATGGGATACCAGTTCGATTTTACACAGAGTACGCGACGGAACTTGCCCCCCTTCTTGCAGCGGTGTACCGTAGGTCTCTAGAGGAGCGTAGCGTTCCGAAAGATTGGAAAAGGCCACAGATCATCCCTGTTTTCAAGAAGGGACGTCGAACAGATGTGCAGAACTATAGACCTATATCTCTAACATCGATCCGTTGTAGAATTTTGGAACACGTATTATGTTCGAGTAAAATGACTTTTCTGGAGACTGTGTAGGAATCAGCATGGGTTTCGAAAAAGACGATCGTGTGAAACCGAGCTCGCGCTATTCGTCCACGAGACTCAGAAGGCCATAGACACGGGTTCCCAGGTAGATGCCGTGTTTCTTGACTTCCGCAAGGCGTTCGACACAGTTCCCCACAGTCGTCTAATGAACAGAGTAAGTTCATATGGACTATCAGACCAATTGTGTGATTGGATTGAAGAGTTCCTAGATAACAGAACGCAGCATGTCATTCTCAATGGAGAGAAGTCTTCCGAAGTAAGAGTGATTTCAGGTGTGCCGCAGGGGAGTGTTGTATGACCGTTGCTATTCACAATATACATAAAGGACCTTGTGGATAACATCGGAAGTTCACTGAGGCTTTTTGCGGATGATGCTGTGGTATATCGAGAGGTTGTAACAATGGAAAATTGTACTGAAATGCAGAAGGATCTGCAGCGAATTGACGCATGGTGCAGGGAATGGCAATTGAATCTCAATGTAGACAAGTGTAATGCGCTACGAATACATAGAAAGATAGATCCCTTATCATTTAGCTACAAAATAGCAGGTCAGCAACTTGAAGCAGTTAATTCCATAAATTATCTGGGAGTACGCATTAGGAGTGACTTAAAATGGAATAATCATATAAAGTTGATCGTCGGTAAAGCAGATGCCAGACTGAGATTCATTGGAAGAATCCTAAGGAAATGCAATCCGAAAGCAAAGGAAGTAGGTTACAGTACGCTTGTTCGCCCACTGCTTGAATACTGCTCACTAGTGTGGGATCCGTACCAGATAGGGTTGATAGAAGAGGTAGAGAAGATCCAACGGAGAGCAGCGCGCTTCGTTACAGGATCATTTAGTAATCGCGAAAGCGTTACGGAAATGATAGATAAACTCCGGTGGAAGACTTTGCAGGAGAGACGCTCAGTAGCTCGTTACGGGCTTTTGTTGAAGTTTCGAGAACATATCTTCACCGAGGAGTCAAGCAGTATATTGCTCCCTCCTACGTATATGTCGCGAAGAGACCACGAGATTAAAATCAGAGAGATTAGAGCCCACACATAGGCATAACGACGATCTTTCTTTCCACGAACAATACGAGACTGTAATATAAGGGAGAACCGATAGAGGTACTCAAGGTACCCTCCGGCACACACCGTCGGGATGTAGATGTAGATACAAGGAAAGATCATGGGTCGGGTTTCTCATTCAGAAATCGCCTCGTGAACGTGTAATAAGGGGAAATGAAATGTCTACCAGTGTGTATTGGGATTCGGCACCAGCATGATCGTGGTCTAGACGGTGACGCGGCAAAAGTCTAGGGGTGACTCCCAATATCGTGTCAGACCTCGTTTTTCCCGGCGTAGAGCAGCAACTCGACGTGGTATGGAGTCAACAAGTCGTTGGAACTCACCTACGGAAATATTGAGCCCTGCCGCCTCTAAAGCCGTCCTTAATTTGCGAAAGTGTTGCCGGTGGAAGATCTTGTGCATGAATTGGCCTCTCAATGATGTCCCAAAAATATTCGATGAATTCGTGTAGTGCGATCTGGGCGATCAAATCATTCGCTAGAATTGTCCAGAATTTTCTTCAAACCAAGCGCGAACGACTGTGGGCCAGTGACATGGTGCACTGTCATCCGTAAAAGTTCGATCGTTCTCTGGGAGGATCAAGTCCATGAATAGCTGCAAATTGTCTCCAAGTAGCTAAACATGACCATTTCCAGTCAATGGTCGGTTCAGTTGGACCAAAGTATCCAGTAAATTTCATGTAAACAGCTCACACCATAATGGCTCCATCACCAGCCTGCACAGTGCCTTCTTGACAACTTTGGTCCATAGCTTCGTGGGGACTGTGTCATACTCAGAATTCTAGCATCAGCTCTTATCAACTGAAATCTGAACTCACGTGACAAGACCACGGTTTTCCCGTCCCCTAGTGGCCAACCGGTATGGTCACGAGCCCAGGAGAGGCGCTACAGGCAATTTCATGCTGTTATCTAAGGCTCTCGCGTCATTCGTCTGCTGCCACAGTCCATTAACGTCAAATTTCGCCGCTCTGTCCTAACGGATACGTTCGTCCTACGTCCCACATTGAGTTTATTTCACGCAATAAGTGTCCAAGGAATAGAAAAGCAACTGGAATCACTCAACAGAGGAAAGTCCACTGGACCTGACGGGATACCAATGCGATTCTACACAGAGTACGCGAAAGAACTTGCCCCCTTTCTAACAGCCGTGTACCGCAAGTCTCTAGAGGAACGGAAGGTTCCAAATGATTGGAAAAGAGCACAGGTAGTCCCAGTCTTCAAGAAGGGTCGTCGAGCAGATGCGCAAAACTATAGATCTATATCTCTGACGTCGATCTGTTGTAGAATTTTAGAACATTTTTTTGCTCTAGTATCATGTCGTTTTTGGAAACCCAGAATCTACTATGTAGGAATCAACATGGATTCCGGAAACAGCGATCGTGTGAGACCCAACTCGCTTTATTTGTTCATGAGACCCAGAAAATATTAGATACAGGCTCCCAGGTAGATGCTATTTTTCTTGACTTCCGGAAGGCGTTCGATACAGTTCCGCACTGTCGCCTGATAAACAAAGTAAGAGCCTACGGAATATCAGACCAGCTGTGTGTCTGGATTGAAGAGTTTTTAGCACACAGAACACAGCATGTTGTTATCAACGGAGAGACGTCTACAGACGTTAAAGTAACCTCTGGCGTGCCACAGGGGAGTGTTATGAGACCATTGCTTTTCACAATATATATATATATACAAATGACCTAGTAGATAGTGTCGGAAGTTCCATGCGGCTTTTCGTGGATGATGCTGTAGTATACAGAGAAGTTGCAGCATTAGAAAGTTGTAGCGAAATGCAGGAAGATCTGCAGCGGATAGGCACTTGGTGCAGGGAGTGCCAACTGACCCTTAACATAGACAAATGTAATGTATTGCGAATACATAGAAAGAAGGATCCTTTATTGTATGATTATATGATAGCAGAACAAACACTGGTAGCAGTTACTTCTGTAAAATATCTGGGAGTATGCGTGCGGAACGATTTGAAGTGGAATGATCATATAAAATTAATTGTTGGTAAGGCGGTTACCAGGTTGAGATTCATTGGGATAGTCCTTAGAAAATGTAGTCCATCAACAAAGGAGGTGGCTTACAAAACACTCGTTCGACCTATACTTGAGTATTGCTCATCAGTGTGGGATCCGTACCAGATCGGGTTGACGTAGGAGATAGAGAAGATCCAAAGAAGAGCGGCGCGTTTCGTCACAGGGTTATTTGGTAACCGTGATAGCGTTACGGAGATGTTTAACAAACTCAAGTGGCAGACTCTGCAAGAGAGGCGCTCTGCATCGCGGTGTAGCTTGCTGTCCACGTTTCGAGAGGGTGCGTTTCTGGATGAGGTATCGAATATATTGCTTCCCCCTACTTATACCTCCCGAGGAGATCACGAATGTAAAATTAGAGAGATTAGAGCGCGCACAGAGGCTTTCAGACAGTCGTTCTTCCCGCGAACCATACGCGACTGGAACAGGAAAGGGAGGTAATGACAGTGGCACGTAAAGTGCCCTCCGCCACACACCGTTGGGTAGCTTGCGGAGTATAAATGTAGATGTAGATGTAGAATTTGTTCGCCTGTTAGCGCTGACATAATGCCTGAAATTTGGTATTCTCGGTAGATTCTTGACACTGTTGATCTCTTAATACTAAATTCCCAACGATTTCCCATGCGTCTAGCTCTATCTACCATTCCGCGTTCAAAGTGTGCTAATTCCCGAGGTGGGGGCATAATCACGTCGGAAACCTTTTCATATGAATCACATGAGTACAAGTTACAGCTGCGCCGACGCACTGCTCTTTTATATCTTGCGTACGCGAAACTATAGCCATCTGCATACGTGCATATCGCTACCTCAGGACATTTGTCACATAAGTTATGATTTTTTGAAAGTATAGCGGGACTTTGTGAAGAACTGTTGTAAATGTAGATAAATCTGGCACAGAACTGATCCTCTGGCAGCAGTAGTCGATTTTCGTAGCTGGCTAATAGCAATGCTGGCGTTTTCCAGCCGTCAGGGACTATCCATGCGTGTCATTCCCTAGACTCAAATGTTTGGGAGCGAATTAACGTCACTTCGTGTGTGTCGGCGCTGGTGCTCGCGATGTACAACTGCAGTTTTGCACTTGTGAGAGTAATTATTAAAAAAAATAAAAAAAGTGTCTCTTCAGCTTGCGAGGTAGTTTGGCGACTGCAGCGGCTGCCCCTATTAATAGACCGCACGCAGCGCACCTGTTTCCGCCCACGCAACGTTTGCTGTATCTCACATCTTTCTTGGCATCTGTCTTCAAAGGAAAACATAAATATGACGAACTGCTTCTAATATTCGTTACTCTACTTCGCGCGGAATGTATAATAATCTTGGTGGAGATAGAACTGTAAGCTGGGTCAAAAATAGTAAACGGTTGTTTCTATCAGCCACGTGGATCACCCACCGAAGTGACTGACCGTTTCCGGTAAAGCTGGGAGAGTGTCTCGCGTAATTGCTCCAATCACGCTGTAGTAAGCACTCAGTTTTCCTGAAATAGACTGGAAGACACAGTTAAACGCGAGTGGCATGGCAAAGATTAATGTGACATTGTATAAAGCGGTGTCGTGGCAACAAATAGATCTATAATTTTCCATTCGGTGAACGCAGAAACAGAGATCGTAACGCGGCTTAGCATAACTGATTAGTGGTATCAGAAAATAAGATGAAAACCTATAGAAATACTTATCGTCAGCAACTGCGACGAGAAAATGATTTCTAATTACTTGGGCAGTCAGTAACAAAATGTGTAGGACCTATGGTACGCTTCGAGAGTATTGTAGGTCACGCGCTATTATCTTTTGTTAACAGGTAATGAGGGCTGGAAATGCCTCATCTTGATCCATACGAGCAGGATTGTGCAGTGGCCAGCACACCGGACTCGCATTCGGGAGGACGACGGTTCAAATCCGCACCCGGTTGCTCATATTCAGGTTTTCCGTGATTTCAATAAATCGCTCCAGGCAAGTGCCGGAAGGGTTCCTTTGAAGGAGCACTACCGATTTCCTTCCCCATCCTTGAAACATTCGAAGTCCTCTCCCTCCAACGACATCGACAGTCGTGGTTTGATAGGGACAGTAATTGTTGGCACAAGTTCTTTTCCGTGCTCCTGAGACAAAACCTGCGCAGTGGTGTGGGTAGGGATCGATGTCGAGGCCCCAGTGTTACCGTACGGGCTGCGTCACGGCAAAGGGACGTTCAGATATTACAGAGCTGAGATACTTTTGTTTTGATATCTACAATAACGGTGTCGATACCACGTATTCGATATTGTCATACTATCCTAGTAAATCCCACATATCGGTATATGTTGCTGGTAAGATAATTATCTTGCTAGTTTAATGAGAATTAAACTGTGTCCAGTATTTATGTAGTATACAGGAAACATAAATGCAGTATTAAAAATTGCGTAAGTTACAAAGTTTATAATATACCAAATTTCAGCAACATATATGAGAAATAGTAAGATGTACCAACTACCTTGGAAATGTTGTTCGATATTGATCTTACACTGAAGTCGCTTCATGCAAACGGGGCGTAATTTCTATATTTTGCCTCATATTCAAACTGATTGCTTTTTTAAAAAGCTTCTTGTAAGTGAGTGTTTCCGTCTCCAAGAAAAGCTTGTGGTCGTGCTCTGTAATAATGTGACGTAAGGATACCACGACATTTATTTCGAGGCCTTTCCGTTGTTTAAGGTTACAAAATTTGACCTTTACTCTTGAAGTTTCTATTTGAATTTAAAGTTCGTGAAAACTCTGTACAACTTCCTTATTTCACCTTATATTCTGAATAAGTGCTGTTGTTGATGATAAAATTGTCTAATTTTGTCAAATGAAGAAACCGCACAACAGTTACTTAATCCACAACCTTTTATTGTGTGCACGATCGTTTTCGGAACACTTAAAGTTCCATCTGATGGTGTTGAAATCAGGTTTCGCAGGACAGAGCGGATCAAGTTGTGGAAAGGGGCCAAGATCAGTTAGTTACACAAGAACACACAACTTTTATTCCTCGAAAACCAATGCACAGTTTTCTCTATAAAACAACTAGGATCAATTCACGGCTAAGGGCCCAACTAACTACTCAATAATAAAGTTTAAATAATTCCTTTTAAAAACACAAGGATTTAGAGAAACGGCTGAAGGCCTTACTTAAGTAAAATTAAAATATCCTTAAATAAGTCCTTTTTAGGCACTAGAATTTAAACAAACTGCTGAAGGCCGCCGGCCGGGATGGCTGAGCGGTTCTAGGAGCTACAGTTTGGAACCGCGCGACCGCTACGGTCGCAGGTTCGAATCCTGCCTCGGGCATGGATGTGTGTGATGTCCTTAGGTTAGCTAGGTTTGTAAGTAGGCTGTTTAGGTTTTTATGTTGGTAACGTCACCTAGCGCTCTGTATGAAAATCACTGGCTGTGCTGCGTGCAGTCTGTGGCTAGTGGGCATTGTTGAAATAGTCCCTATTGTAGTGTTGGGCAGTTGGCTGTTAACAGCGCGTAGCGTTGCGCAGTTGGAGGTGAGCCGCCAGCAGTGGTGGATGTGGGGAGAGAAATGGCGGAGTTTTGAGAGCGGATGATCTGGACGTGTGTCCATCAGAGACAGTAAATTTGAAAGACTGGATGCCATGAACTGCTATATATATTATGACTTTTGAACACTATTAAGGTAAATATATTGTTTGTTCTTTATCAAAATCTTTCATTTCCTAACTATGCCTATCGGTAGTTAGTGACTTCAGTAGTTAGAAACTTTTATTTAGCTGGCAGTATTGGCGCTCGCTGTATTGCAGTAGTTCGAGTAATGAAGATTTTTGTGAGGTAAGTGGTTCATGAAAGGTATAGGTTAATGTTAGTCAGGGCCATTCTTCTGTAGGGATTTTTGACAGTCAGATTGCGTTGCGCTAAAAATATTGGCTGTCAGTTTAGTGTTGATCAGAATAGGTAAAGAGCGAAATGTCTGAGTACGTTCAGTTCTGCTCAGCTGTTTGAAAATCAAATAATGTAAGAGGTTTATCAGCACAGTAATTCATTAATTTTTCTAAAGGGATGTTTCATATGTCGACCCTTAGCCGAGGATACCTCACTGGAATCTCCTGATTTTTTTCTTATAGTTTCTGTAATTAGTGTAGCTATTGTTCATTGCTAGCGCGTAATTATAGAGAGAACGTCCTTTGTAGTTGTAGTTTTTCAGTGTTCTACAGAAAAACAGTTGTGGCATGCGTGTAGATTTGCACCAAGTATTTCGCAGCTGCACTAGCAATTAACGAGATATTATTTTCAGTGCTATGTTAATGTGTCTTTTTTTATTTTGGTCTTAATATTGTGCTTTTCTGTGTTATCGTGTGAAATATTGCGGCAATAATGGAGTGTGAAGAACGTAATACTAGGCTCCAAAGTAAACTGAGAAATGACAGTGAAGACGAAAGCAGTGTGTTAGCGCCACCGAGTAATGAATTAACTGATGTTCAAAGTAGTAATTTGGTAATTGTGCATAGGGAAATGGAGCGGGCTGCAAATAATGGTGTAGACAGTGAAACAATTAGTGAACAGGGAAGCATTATCGATCGATCGGTCGGCAACAGCTCGCCTCAGGAATCCGAAATGACAGGACACAGTCTTGCAAATACTGTAGAATCAGGTTTTGCGTCCTCGCCGTTTTCTCGAATAAGTCAAGACACATTTTCTGTTCTTCAAAATGCGAATATTGCCGGTTACAATGCACTGCCTAATAGCACTGAGGAACATGTTTCAGACACCAGTGCACTATTATTCCAGTTAATTCAACAAATGGGACAAAGGCTACAAAAGTTAGACACAACGCTTGAACAAAATCAGAAACAAATGGGACAAAATCTTCAAAAGTTAGACGCAATGGAACAAAATCAAAAAACAGTCACAGCAACAGCTTCAAAAGTTAGACACCACACTTGAACAAACACGTGAAGGTTTAACTGCTGAGTTACTTAAAATCGAATCGAAATGTCAAAAAGTCTGTAATGACCTAAAAACACAAATTTGTGAGCATTTTCAACCTATTTTTTCACGTCATGAAAATGCGTTACAGATTCACTAAGCAGACATAAAGGAACGGCAAACTATTGTTCATGAAAATCAGGACACCTTGCAAACTAAAACTGACTCAGTTGCATCTACCGATTCGGTTACGCAACTTGCAAAAACTCAGGAAAACTTAAAGGACACAGTAGTTACGATTTCAACACAAATGGACACTCTGAAACTTCGTTCAGAAAAACACACTGAGGAAATAAGTTCACTATCGGAGAAAGTAGCCGAACTTTCGGATCAGTTCACTAACTTATCTACAAAGATGGATAATGATATGAATGACACAAGACCTGTAGCCTTCACTGACAAAGAAGAGTATGAACAAATTAAGAAATTCAAACAAAATCAGAATCAAATTAATACGCAACACGAAAGAGATATCGGGGAAGTACAAGATCAGTTGGCACAAGTAATACAAGAATTACATATTTCAGAGGACTCTCGTGCTCCAACATGGGAAGAGGGACATAGGAATACGGAACAGCCACAAAGAATAACACAGGGCACTTCGGAAATTATGAAAGAAATTGGCAAGGTACACCGAATTTTGAGATGGAACCGCCGAAACGACGTAACAATGACCGACATGTGACTCGCCGACGTGATGATTTTGACTATAAGCTGTTTATTACCACACGTAAATTCAAAACATTTAAGAATTCCGGCAACGACATTCATCCACAAGCGTGGCTTCATCAATTCTCTCATTGTTTTTCTCCCAACTGGTCATTAGAGCGCAGATTAGAATTTATGTGTGGCTATTTAGAGAATGAACCAGCTGTAAGAATGCGATCGGTCATTCACGATTGTCACAGTGAAGGAGAATTTTATCATGCCTTCCTCTCAGCATATTGGTCTCAAGCTACACAAGACCGAAAAAAACATAGCATCATAATGATGAAACATTTCGAACAATCTGAATTTTCCAGTCTTGTGAAATATTTTGAACACATGTTGCACAAGAATCAGTACCTCTCAAACCCATACAGCCCCTCAGAACTCATCCGCATTTGCTTAATCAAATTGCCTGAACATTTACGACACATTGTTTAGGCAGGACGTTGCAAACACGACACTGAAGCTTTTCAGGGACTCTTATAAGAATTGGAAATTGACACTGACAATCGCGGGACGCGAACCAGGAACACAACAATTACAGGTCACATCCGCGATGACAGAAATAATAAATGGACACGACAAGGCTATTCTTACAAAGTAAATCGTGTCCAAAACAGAAACCACCCATATGACAACCGTTGGCAGAGTAGTAATAATTACAGGGAAAGATCTCCTCTCTGCAGTAGTGACTATCACAGAGACAATCAGAGCAACAGACAATATGGGAACCAAAATAATTATTATCAAGGGAGACAGAATAACTTCAGATGCAATGGTCCACCGTGCAGTTACGATTTTGGAAGAAATTCTCCACCACATGACCGACAAAAAAGAAACTATGTAAACTACCGACATGACGACAGACGATATAATCGTAACGACAGACCTGAATTGCATCAGAACTGGCGGGATTCAAACAGGGCAGGGCCCTCTCGACAAGGTGAATTTATAGAAGTTAGGTCTCCTAATCCCAATAACGACGCGCGCCAACAAAGAAACAGACAATGACTCGCACCGCAGGCAGCAACGTGTGCCGGCTGGCTCAGAGAAAAATAACATAGACGCTAACCTTGAGAGAAATTTTAGCATTGCTTACTGACGTATACATTATGATAATTGCTTTGAAGTTGAAACTCTGTGCACTAGAAAGGCTAAAGGATTGCACCACATTTCACACGTAAAACCGATTATTGAGAGATAATCTGCTTTTTAACTTAGTCTTTGCTATAAAATCTTTAACTTTACATTAGTAGTAGGCTTTGTCAGACTTAGAATCTGTTAACATGCAACAATGTTTGAAGTTAAATATCCAGTCAAGAACCAAGAGAACTTATTTACACAGAAATTACGAATGCATTGTTATATTGAACAGGCAACACAGTGTTGTTATTTGTACATTCTTGCTTGTTAGTTGCACGATTACATAACGAATATATGGCTTACTTACTTAGAACATATACTCCTAATGAGATTTTAATGCAACATTTTGGTTTACTTGAAAATATATTCTCTATTTGAAGTACATTCCGTGAGATTAAAGATGACTTAGTATTTGGTTTCTTTGATAGCTACACGATTATATCACGACGCTACTAATGTGTGACACAATTTACATTGTTGCTTTTGCGGTGTATCTGTTTTATATCCACACAGTTTTTCTGTATTATTCTGGAAAGTAAAACATGTTTTAGTAGTAACTTTGTGGTATAGCTACAATGAGACAGCCTTTTCCGTAGCACAACAATACGTTACAGTACAGTACTTACCTCATCACGGCAATAAGCGTAATAACTACGATATCTATAGGTAAAGCATTTCACTTTTGTTTATTACGAGGCAAGTACATTGGCTTCTACATAACGTTGCTTACAGACGACGACAATTACGACACTTGGCACATTTTTTACCCCGTAATGACAGAGATTATCTTACAGCAAGACGCACAGTTTAGCGCTACAGTACATGTATTTGAGTGATTAATTCTGTACTTAAAACATTTATTTTTAAAGATTTTTGAATTACAAATATACTAAGGTTTTCCGTGATACATTTCATTTCATTTCTGTAATTTGTAACACCTGAGGGTATAATTACATTAATCCTCAGAGGGGTGCAAGGCTACTTTGTGTGCTAAGCGTGTAGCGAGCGCTAGGAGCCCTAGCTAACATGGTATTTGCTTATACAACTTTACACATCGGTACCATATTTCTCTAACACAGAATTACACAGCTATCTGATTATTTAACAGAGAAACAAACATTTTTTTACTATGTCAGTGACACATGTTTACGCAATTACACAGTTGGATAACTTCATACTTACGAAATTGTATTTTGTCTGTACTTTGTGAACTCTTCATATTTTTTCGGAAGCATTGTGATACTATGAGAGCTTTGAATGATGTATTTGGTATGGGATCATGATTTTTAAAGTACGTTTGAGGTAGATGACACTATTGAAAGGAGCACAGAATTTTTTTTAGGTTTTGAAATTATTGGAGGAAGCTACGACGATTTTGAGATTTCGCTGATGTTTTATGATATTATTATGATGACGATGTGTATTATGTTGTTGAGGTATGTTTATGATCAATAAGCTGATGCTATATGAGGAATTTGATTATGCTACATATTTATTATGACGAAATATTGAAGAAGAGTCGACAAATATTTATATGTGTAATAAGGTAAGGAATAATGAGTAGTGGTTAGGGACGCCGATTTGTGAAAAAGGATGTTGGAAACTAAGAATCGTACTTTAAGAGTTATGAAATGTGTGTATATGCGTGAATGTATCACAATGCCAGCGAAAATTTTTTGCACACTGTTATACTTACAGGATTTTGCTTCTACACATTTGTAACGCAAATTCTCGACCTGTGAAATTTTTTTATATGAGAGTGTCACTGTAGTGCAAGCCACTGTCGTAAATATTTCGGTAAGGCAGTGAAGTGACCTTCACGTAATGCATCATGGGCGCCCAGCCGTGCCACCTGCCTGGAGAAAAAGCCATTAGAAAAAAAAAGAGGCCATTAACCTCGCTATTGACATTCATTTGTAGAAAGCATCGCAAATACGACACGCTCATTACTTGGAAACATATCGTACTTTGTGCTACTTACTGAAATGCTTATGAATTGATAGAAAATATTGTTACATCTACACACCTGATTATGACAAGTGCCTTTGTATGAGAGTTGAGAGAATTTCTACTGATTTATGAAATGCCACATGGCTATTGAATGATGTTTTTATGGTTTGTTTACATAGTTGCTTATTTCATAGTTGGCCGGGGTGGTCGTGCAGTTCTAGGCGCTCCAGTCCGGAGCCGCGCTGCTGCTACGGTCGCAGGTTCGAATCCTGCCTCGGGCATGGATGTGTGTGATGTCCTTAGGTTAGTTAGGTTTAATTAGTTCTAAGTTCTAGGGGACTGAAGACCACAGCAGTTGAGTCCCATAGTGCTCAGAGCCATTTGAACCATTTTTTTTCTTATTTCATATGATATGTGTTTTCCAGCAGTGTTGCAGCATTGGTTTTATAAAATAAAATTAAATGCATTTGGACTTGCTATATTGCCTGCAAGACTCTTCGATGGTGATTGTGCACCTGCACAGTCGCAACAGATGCCTGCTGGCCATCTTTACAAGGACTACAGTGGGTCTGCATCTTTGATGGCCCACCAATACCATTATTGCTACATGGACTGCAGTGGGTCTGCACCTCTGGTGGCCCACCAATACCATAATCTCTACCAGGACTACAGTGGGTCTATTCTGTGATAACCTACCTATTAATATTCATCAAAACTTCGACTGACTCTGCTGTGGGTTTTCTCTGTTGTGGCCCATTACTTGTCTGCATGTCAAGAGTCAGCATTGTCTTTCCATTGGAAGGACAACACTACTTCTTCAAGACTGTATGGAAATCCACTACTTCCATGTGAATTTTCTTTTACTGTTCAGACTTTGAGAAAAACATTGCAATTTTACTGTGATGAACGATCAGGACTGTCTTCATGGACTGTGAGAAAATCTTTGATTTTGACCAACAGTATATCAATAAGTGTGTGCATTTGATTTCTTTGTTATTGTAATTATGAAAAAATTTTTCAAATCTGTATTGGCCACTGCCCAAAACAATTTGTAAAATTTTTTGTGGGGAGCATGGGGGCTATATAAGTAGGCTGTTTAGGTTTGTATGTTGGTAACGTCACCTAGCGCTCTGTATGAAAATCACTGGCTGTGCTGCGTGCAGTCTGTGGCTAGTGGGCATTGTTGAAATAGTCCCTATTGTAGTGTTGGGCAGTTGGCTGTTAACAGCGCGTAGCGTTGCGCAGTTGGAGGTGAGCCGCCAGCAGTGGTGGATGTGGGGAAAGAAATGGCGGAGTTTTGAGAGCGGATGATCTGGACGTGTGTCCATCAGAGACAGTAAATTTGAAAGACTGGATGCCATGAACTGCTATATATATTATGACTTTTGAACACTATTAAGGTAAATATATTGTTTGTTCTTTATCAAAATCTTTCATTTCATAACTATGCCTATCGGTAGTTAGTGACTTCAGTAGTTAGAAACTTTTATTTAGCTGGCAGTATTGGCGCTCGCTGTATTGCAGTAGTTCGAGTAATGAAGATTTTTGTGAGGTAAGTGTTCATGAAAGGTATAGGTTAATGTTAGTCAGAGCCATTCTTCTGTAGGGATTTTTGACAGTCAGAATGCGTTGCGCTAAAAATATTGGCTGTCAGTTTAGTGTTGATCAGAATAGGTAAAGAGCGAAATGTCTGAGTACGTTCAGTTCTGCTCAGCTGTTTGAAAATCAAATAATGTAAGAGGTTTATCAGCACAGTAATTCATTAATTTTTCTAAGGGGACGTTTCAGTTAGGTTTAAGTAGTTCTAAGTTCTAGGGGACTGATGACCTTAGAAGTTAAGTCCCATAGTGCACAGAGCCATTTGAACCATTTTTTTGCTGAAGGCCTCAGTTAAGTGAAATTAAAATACACTCCTGGAAATGGAAAAAAGAACACATTGACACCAGTGTGTCAGACCCACCATACTTGCTCCGGACACTGCGAGAGGGCTGTACAAGCAATGATCACACGCACAGCTCAGCGGACACACCAGGAACCGCGGTGTTGGCCGTCGAATGGCGCTAGCTGCGCAGCATTTGTGCACCGCCGCCGTCAGTGTCAGCCAGTTTGCCGTGGCATACGGAGCTCCATCGCAGTCTTTAACACTGGTAGCATGCCACGACAGCGTGGACGTGAACCGTATGTGCAGTTGACGGACTTTGAGTGAGGGCGTATAGTGGGCATGCGGGAGGCCGGGTGGACGTACCGCCGAATTGCTCAACACGTGGGGCGTGAGTCTCCACAGTACATCGATGTTGTCGCCAGTGGTCGGCGGAAGGTGCACGTGCCCGTCGACCTGGGACCGGACCGCAGCGACGCACGGATGCACGCCAAGACCGTAGGATCCTACGCAGTGCCGTAGGGGACCGCACCGCCATTTCCCAGCAAATTAGGGACACTGTTGCTCCTGGGGTATCGGCGAGGACCATTCGCAACCGTTTCCATGAAGCTAGGCTACGGTCCCGCACACCGTTAGGCCGTCTTCCGCTCACGCCCCAACATCGTGCAGCCCGCCTCCAGTGGTGTCGCGACAGGCGTGAATGGAGGGACGAATGGAGACGTGTCGTCTTCCGCGATGAGAGTCGCTTCTGCCTTGGTGCCAATGATGGTCGTATGCGTGTTTGGCGCCGTGCAGGTGAGCGCCACAATCAGGACTGCATACGACTGAGGCACACAGGGCCAACACCCGGCATCATGGTGTGGGGAGTGATCTCCTACACTGGCCGTACACCACTGGTGATCGTCGAGGGGACACTGAATAGTGCACGGTACATCCAAACCATCATCGAACCCATCGTTCTACCATTCCTAGACCGGCAAGGGAACTTGCTGTTCCAACAGGACAATGCACGTCCGCATGTATCCCGTGCCACCCAACGTGCTCTAGAAGGTGTAAGTCAACTACCCTGGCCAGCAAGATCTCCGGATCTGTCCCCCATTGAGCATGTTTGGGACTGGATGAAGCGTCGTCTCACGCGGTCTGCACGTCCAGCACGAACGCTGGTCCAACTGAGGCGCCAGGTGGAAATGGCATGGCAAGCTGTTCCACAGGACTACATCCAGCATCTCTACGATCGTCTCCATGGGAGAATAGCAGCCCGCATTGCTGCGAAAGGTGGATATACACTGTACTAGTGCCGACATTGTGCATGCTCTGTTGCCTGTGTCTATGTGCCTGTGGTTCTGTCAGTGTGATCATGTGATGTATCTGACCCCAGGAATGTGTCAATAAAGTTTCCCCTTCCTGGGACAATGAATTCACGGTGTTCTTATTTCAATTTCCAGGAGTGTATATTCTCGGCTAAAGGCCCAAATTATATTTCAGATCAGCAAAGGAAATTCTTTAGAAGACAACCATTTGCAAATCTCGGCTAAAAGCCACAATAAGGAAAATTTAAATTAATACCTCGGCTGAAAGCCCAATAATATTTCAACATAAGAAATGGCAACCTTTAAAGACAAGCATTTACACAGTACTACAGAAAACCATGTTAAGAAAACCTGAAGTATCTTGACGGCTGAGGGCCCAAACAATTATTCAAAACCATAAGGTAAGCATTTACACAGTACGACTGAAGCCCGTTTTAAGAATTCAAGACAATGAAAGAGAAACCTTACAGACAGGAATTTACACACTATGGCTGAAAGCCACAGATTTTAAAACAAACGCGGTTGAAGGCCTAAATAAAGAGCAAACAAGAATTTTAAATGAAACACGATTGAAGGCCTAATCTCAAAACAAGACAAAATTAATACATGGCTAGAGGCCTGGCACAGTACTTGCGGCAAAAGAAAATCACAATCACAAACAACAGAACAGTGGTGCTCAAAAGTGTTCCAATGGTCGGCCTGGGGAGGAATCTCTAACAACAGTTCAGGTGAGACAGGCAGCCAAGTGTAACACTAAATAATCGGGTGGAAGCACGTCCTAGGGACGGCTGAAGAACCAACCAACAACCTAATCAACTCCCTTCCACCCGACCAACGGCATGACAACCGAAAATATCAGCGAGGTCGAAGATCCCTCTTTCGCAACCAACCGACTGGCTACTCCAATATGCAGTGCTCAGCGGAAATCACAGAAGCTTCATACAGTTCCACGTAAACACTTGCACCAAGAACTCCGACAATCCCAAAACCAATCACTGTGGACCAACAAGGAGAAATGACAAGTCACACACAGAGAGAGTTTCCATAAACGGTCGGCAATTAAATACACGTCGTCCGATGAGACGACCGACCGGACGACCAACGAAGGTCGTCCCCACTCAAGTTATGAGTGTTGGCAACGGTCGGGCGAGTCCTGGCTGTCCGGAGCTCACTCCAGCTCCAACCCGACTCAACTCGATGTCCATTCGGAACTCGGAGACACGGCGATCCGGGCACACTGGCTCGGACCCACCCTTCCAGAGGTAACTCTTGCCCATCGGCGACGACTTCTCTGCACGAGGAAGGAACCGACCCACGTACAGCAAGATGACCAACTGACGAGGCCCAGAAACGGTCAAAAGACCAAATACACGTCGCCCAATGAGACGACCAACCGAACGACCAACCGGCGGTCGTTCCCACTCCGATCTCCTTCCGTCGGACAGTTAGTGTGTGTGGCCAGCGGTCGGAAAGTACTGGCTGTCCACCCCTCACTGGCACTCCATCCCCGACTGAACCCTTCGGATGGACGACGTCCCAGAACACTGGCTCGGACCCAACCATGCAGAGGGATCACCGGCCCATTGGCCACCCGACATCTACGCACAAGCAAGGACCCGACCCACGTCCCGCAAGATGACCAATTGAAGGGGCCCAGAAGCGATTGGAAGACCAAATACACGTCGCCCGATGGGACGACCAACCAACGGTCGTCCCCGCTCAAGTCTCCTTCGGTCGGACAGTGCACATGTGTGTGTCGTCAGCGGTCGGGCGAGTACTGGTTGCGCAGACCTCACTGGAGCTCCATCCCGACTAATCTCCCGACAGAAGACGAAACGGAAATACTAACAGTCGCTCCAGAGATAGTACGACAGTGCACTTATCGATAAGCGCTGCTGCTGCCACTCACGAGCAAGCAAACCAGCAACTTAGTGACGCCCGAAAAATTGAATAAGAAAGAGGCGGCAGAACCAGAAAAACAAGACGACGAGCAATAAACGGCATGATCGCGAGCAGCGCACGGCTCAATTGTAAACTGTAGTAATTAAAATATCGTGTTTGTCGAGAATGGGAGGAGATCCTTAAATCTTAAATATCAGATAAGGAACTACGTGGCTAAAATTTCTAAATTAAAATAAATTAAAAGAGAGAACAGGACGTTACTTACACATACAATCATTTAACCATCTGACGTCATCCTCAGGCCAGAACTGTCATGGAACCGAAGGTTTATATATATAACGTTGTATGGGCATCTTAATCTGTTTGAGTTGCTGGGCAACGTAGATTTCCTCTTGAGACGAGTAGAATGCTGGAAAAGATCACAGCAGAGGGATCGAAACGTCAAGCATCCTAGAGGCCCGAAGAGGAAACTGATGCGGCGTAACAACTCAGCAGATTTTAATATATTTAATGCACCCGAGAAAGCCAGAAGACTTTTGTGTCCAAGAAATGGGTAGGGATACATAATCAATCAGTACCTTGTGGTAATGTCGGTATCGAAACTGTTACTTCTATGTTACAGAGCACTTTTTAAATTTATTGAGATTTTGTGTTTTAGTGAGACAATTAAACAACGACAAACTTCAGAATGACTGGAAAGTCGTATTTGACTATGACAAATTGTGAACAGATATAGGCTACACGGGGTGTCATTATTACTGATGCAATACATTGTCAGTTGAATCTCTCTGACAACTGTAATTTCCCAACGCTACTATGAAAGGTTCTCTCACGGGGTAGGTAGGAATATTCATTATATTTCAAGTTCAGCCAAACTGGAAGTTATTATCCGAATTATATCGTGTCACAGAATCTTCATTGGTTTTTGAGTCATCGTACGATTGATTTCATTTGCGTGCATTTAATTCATTTCAAACCCACAAATTAAGAATATGAATTTGTGTTAATTTCAAGTTTATCCACCATTTACAATTATAAACTGGTATATAAACGGACCAGAGACTTGTTTGTCTAGACCACGCGGTCACAAATGCACTGCCTGAGATAAGAGGTAGTTGTCCGGGGTGGCCGAGCGGTTCTAGGCGCTACAGTCTGGAACCGCGTGATGGCTACGGTCGGAGGTTCGAATCCTGCCTCGGGCATTGACGTGTGTGATGTCCTTAGGTTAGTTAGGTTTAAGCAGTTCTAAGTTCTAGGCAACTGATGACCTCAGAAGTTAAGTCCCATAGTGCTCAGAGCCATTTAGATAAGAGGTAAAGCACCCAGAAGGGATGGAGGAAACAAAATGAAACACCACGGACTGAGAGGGTAAGTGATGTCGTTTGATGGGTTACAAAGTCGAGTCAAATTTATAAAGAGCGAGGCAGAATGAGCCCACTTTTCACTGTGAAGTTGTACCCACTCTGGCCTAAATACCTGTACTGATGCGGTTGAGAAGGGTGTCATAAAGACGCTGAATTTTCTCCTAAGGCAAGCTGGCCACCGCTATTGTAACTGGTCCTTGGTATCCTGGACATTGCCACTGCAGCGGGGTTGACGTATTATGTGGACAGATCTACGTCTACATAGTTACTCCGAAAGCCAACGTACGGTGCGTGGCAGATGGTACCCTGTACCACTAATGCTTGTCATTTCCTTTCCTGTTCCACTTGCAAACAGAGTGAGGGCAAAACGACTGCCTCCGAATGAGCCCTTATTTCTCGAACCTTATCTTCGTCGTCCTTACCCTAAATGTATTCTGGCGGCAGTAAATTCGTGTGGCAGTCAGCTTCAAATGCCCGTTCTCTAAATTTTCCCAATAGCGTTTCTCGAAATGAAGTCGCCTTCCGTTCAGGGATTCTCATTTGAGTTCCTGACGGATATCCATAACACTTACGTGTTGTTAGAATCTACCGGAAACAAATTTAGCAACCGGCCCAAACGGTCGACTAATACTCAATAATTGGTCGCACCAGCGTCCTGTATGCGGTCTCCTTTACAGCTGAACCAGTCTGTCCTAAAATTCTCCCAATGAACAGAAGTCGACCATTCGCTGTCGCTATCACTGTTCTCACATGCTCGTTCCATTTCATGTTGCTTTGCAACGTGTAAGTAGGCAGTTTATGTTTTCTTATTGGCAACGTTACGTAGCGCTCTGTGTGCTAGTTTGCATTGTTGTCTGCCATTGTAGAGTTGGGCAGCGCCAGCTGGATGTTAACAGCGCATAACGTTGCGCAGTTGGAGGTGAGCCGCCAGCAGTGGTGGATGTGGGGAGAGATATGGCGGAGTTTTGATAATTTGTAATACTGGATATTATGAACTACTATATATATTATGACTGTTAAGGTAAATACATTGTTTGTTCTCTATTATCATCTTTCAATTGCTAACTATGCCTATCAGTAGTTAGTGCCTTCTGTAGTTTGAATCTTTTATTTAGCTGGCAATAGTGGCGCTCGCTGTATTGCAGTAGTTCCAGTAACGAAGATTTTTGTGAGGTAAGTGATTTGTGAAAGGTATAGTTTAATGTTAGTCAGGGCCATTCTTTTGTAGGGATTATTGGAAGTCAGATTGCGTTGCGCTAAAAATATTGTGTGTCAGTTTAAGCACAGTCATGTACAATTTTCTAAGGGACGTTTCAAACGTTACGCCCGGATACTTAAACGACTTGACCGTGTCAGGCAGTACACTAGTAATACTGTAGCCGAACATTACAGGTTTGTTCTTCCCACTCATCCGCATTAAAGTGCATTTTTTCCACATTTAGAGCTAGCTGACATTCATCACACCAACTAAAAATTTTGTCTAAGTCGTCTTGTATCTTCCTACACACTCAACTTCGACACCTTACCGCACGCCAGAGCACCATCAGCAAATAACAGCAGATTGCTGCCCACCCCGTCCGCCAAATAATTTATGTGTATACAGGTTGGTCCATTGATAGTGACCGGGCCAAATATCTCACGAAGTAAGCATCAAACGAAAAAACTACAAAGAACGAAACTCGTCTAGCTGGAAGGGGAAACCAGATGGCGCTATGGTTGGCCCGCTAGATGGCGCTGCCATAGGTCAAACGGATATCAACTGCGTTTTTTAAAAATAGGAACGCCCATTTTTTATTACATATTTTACATATTCGTGTAGTACGTAAAGAAATATGAACGTTTTAGTTGGACCACTTTTTTCGATTTTTGACAGATGGCGTTGTAATAGTCGCAAACTTATAAGTACGTGGAATCACGCAACATTCCACCAGTGCGGACGGTATTTGCTTCGTGATACATTACCCGTATTAAAATGGACCGTTTACCAATTGCGGAAAAGGTCGAAATCGTGTTGATGTATGGCTATTGTGATCAAAATGCCCAACGGGCGTGTGCTATGTATGCTGCTCGGTATCCTGGACGACATCCTCCAAGTGTCCGGATCGTTCGCCGGATAGTTACGTTTTTTAAGGGAACAGGATGTGTTCAGCCACATGTGGAACGTCAACCACGACCTGCAACAAATGGTGATGTCCAAGTAGGTGTTTTAGCTGCTGTCGCGGCTAATCCGCACATCAGTAGCAGACAAATTGCGCGAGAATCGGGAATCTCAAAAACGTCAGTGTTGAGAATGCTACATCAACATCCATTGCACCCGTACCATATTTCTATGCACCAGGAATTGCATGGCGACGACTTTGAACGTCGTGTACAGTTCTGCGACTGGGCACAAGAGAAATTACGGGACGATGACAGATTTTTTGCACGCGTTCTATTAAGCGACGAAGCGTCATTCAACAACAGCGGTAAAGTGAACCGGCATAATATGCACTATTGGGCAACGGAAAATCCACGATGGCTGCGACAAGTGGAACATCAGCTACCATGTTGGGTTAATGTATGGTGCGGCATTATGGGAGGAAGGATAATTGGCCCCCATTTTATCGATGGCAATCTAAATGGTGCAAAAAATGGTTCAAATGGCTCTGAGCACTATGGGACTCAACATCTTAGGTCATAAGTCCCCTAGAACTTAGAACTACTTAAACCTAACTAACCTAAGGACACCACACACACCCATGCCCGACGCAGGATTCGAACCTGCGACCGTAGCAGTCCCGCGGTTCCGGACTGCAGCGCCAGAACCGCTAGACCACCGCGGCCGGCCTAAATGGTGCAATGTATGCTCATTTCCTACGTAATGTTCTACCACTGTTAGTATAAGATGTTTCACTGCATGACAGAATCGCGATGTACTTCCAACATGATGGATGTCCGACACATAGCTCGCGTGCGGTTGAAGCGGTATTGAATAGCATATTTCACGACAGGTGGATATGCACATTCACCGGATCTGTCGTTCCCGGATTTCTTTCTGTGGGGAAAATTGAAGGATATTTGCTATCGTGATCCACCGACAACGCCTGACAACATGCGTCAACACATTGTCAATGCATGTGCGAACATTACGGAAGGCGAACTACTCGCTGTTGAGAGGAATGTCGTTACACGTATTGGTTCAAGTGGCTCTGAGCACTATGGGACTCAACTTCTGAGGTCATTAGTCCCCTAGAACTTATAACTAGTTAAACCTAACTAACGTAAGGACATCACACACATCCATGCCCGAGGCAGGATTCGAACCTGCGACTGTAGCGGTCTCGCGGTTCCAGACTGCAGCGCCTAGAACCGCACGGCCACTTCGGCCGGCTACACGTATTGGCAAATGCATTGAGGTTGACTGACATCATTTTGAGCATTTATCGCATTAATGTGGTATTTACAGGTAATCACGCTGTAACAGCATGCGTTCTCAGAAATGATTTGTTCACAAAGGTACATGTATCACATTGGAACAACCTAAATAAAATGGTCAAACGTACCTACGTTCTGTATTTTAATTTAAAAAACCTACCTGTTACCAACTATTCGTCTAAAATTGTGAGGCATATGTTTGTGACTGTTACAGCGCCATCTATCACGAAGCGAAAAAAGTGGTCCGACTAAGACATTCATATTTCTTTACGTACTACACGAATATGTAATAAAAAATGGGGGTTCCTATTTTTTTAAAAAACGCAGTTGATATCCGTTTGACCTATGGCAGCGCCATGTAGCGGGCCAACCATAGCACCATCTGTTTTCCCCCTTCAAGCTAGACAAGTTTCGTTCCTTGTAGTTTTTTCGTTTGACGCTTATTTCGTGAGATATTTGGCCCGGTCACTACCTATGGACCACCGTGTAGAGAATAACAGCGGTCCTACCACATTTCCCTGGGACGCTCCCGACGATACCCTCGCCTCTGATGATCACTCGCTGTCGAGGACAACATACTGGGTTCTGTTACTTCGGAAGTCTTCTTGCCACTCGCATATCTGTGAACTTATTCCATATGTTTGTACCTTCGTTAAAAGCCTGCGATGGGGAACCACGTCAAATGCTGGGACACCGTGTCAAATGCTTTCCCGAAATCTAGAAACATGCATGTTACCCTTCATCTATAGTACGCAGTAAATCGTGTGAGAAAAGGAAAAGCTGAGTTTTGCAGGAGCGGTGCTTTCTAAAGCCATGCTGATTCGTGGACATAAGCTTCTCGGTCTCAGGAAAGTTTATTATAATCGAACCGAGAATATGTTCAACGATTCTACAGCAAACCGAACTTAGGGATATTGGTCTGTAATTTTGCGGGTCCGTTCTTTTACCCTTCTTATATACTGGCGTCACCTGTGCTTCCTTCCAGTCGCTTGGGACTTTGTGTTGGGCGAGAGATTCACGGTAAATGCAAGCTACGCAAGCGGCCAATGTCGTAGAGTGAGTGCACTTTGTAAAACCGATTTGGGTTTCCATCCGTACGTCGTGATTCATTTGCTTTCAAATCTTTAAGTTGTTTCTCTGCGCCAGGGATGCTTACTACTATTTCATCCATACGGGAGTCTGTCCGACGGTCAAACGTCGGAATGTTTGTACGATTCTCCTGTGCGAACGATTTCTCTGGACGCGAAATTTAATACTTCGGGTTTCGTTTTGCTATGTTCAACTGTCACACCAGACTGGTCAACAACGAATTGAAATAATCGGCTTACTGATTTTACAGAAGACCAGAATTTTCTCCGGTTCTCTGCCCCATATTTTGCTAAGCTTTGACGCTGGTAGTCGTTGTATGCTTCGCGCGTAGGTCTATTCAATCACGCACGAATCTCTACTAGCCTTTCCTTGTCGTCTGTTGTGCGCTCTCTTTTGAACCGAGAGTGCAACAGCGTCTGCTTCCTCAGCATCTTCCGATTTTCGTTATTAAACCATGGTGGGGCTTTTCCATCCTTTATCCACTTACTAGGCACGTAAGTCTCCAGATCACGATTTACAGTCTTCTTAAACTTTGTCCATAAATCCTCTACGTCCATTTTACTGAAATTAAGTGATGTCAGTCCACTGCCTTAGTGAGTTCCTAACAACTGCTTGTCGGCTCTATCTAGAAGAAAAACTCCCTTAGCCTTCTTGACTGTTTTATTAACTTTCGTAACCATAATTGCTATAAACAGATCATAATCGCTAATTCCCGGTTCTATACTGACATTGTCAGTAAGGTCTGGCCTATTTTTAGTTACAAGATCTAAGATATCTCCACTGCGTGGTGGTCTGCCGAGCTAGCTGCTCTAGGCAGTTTTCAGAAAATGTGTTCAAAAGTATTTCGCGTTACCTTCTGTCTGTGCCCTCTCGCAATGAATCCATACATATCCCAGTCTATACTCGGTAAGTTAAAGTCGACTCCAGTTGCATGATCTGAGTATTTCCGCTATACTGACCGTAGACTTCCTTTGAATGACTCTAGATGTGTCACAATGGAGTTAGGTGAACGGGTATTCATTGGATAAATATATTATACTAGAACTGACAAGTGATTACATTTTCACGCAATTTGGGTGTATACATCCTGAGAAACAGTACCCAGATCAACCAACTCTGACCGTAATAACGGCCTTGATACGCCTGGGCATTGAGTCAAACAGAGCTTGGATGGCGTGTACAGGTACAGCTGCCCATGCAGCTTCAACACGATACCACAGTTTGTCAAGAGTAGTGACTGGCGTATTGTGAGGAGCCAGTTGCTCAGCCACCATTAACCAGACGTTTTCAGTTGGTGAGAGATCTAGTGACTGTGCCGGCCAGGGCAGCAGTCGAACATTTTCTGTATCCAGAAAGGCCCGTACAGGACCTCCAACATGCGGTCGTGCATTATCCTGCTGAAATGTAGGGTTTCGCAGGGATCGAATGAAGGGTAGATCCACGGCTCATAACACATCTGAAATGTAACGTCCGCTGTTCAAAGTGCCGTCAATGCGAACAAGAGGTGACCGAGACGTGTAACCAGTGGCACCCCATACCATCACGCCGGGTGATACGCCAGTATGGCGATGACGAATACACGCTTCCAATGTGCGTTCACCGCGATGTCACCAAACACGGATGCGACCATCATGATGCTGTGAACAGAACCTGGATTCATCCGAAAAAATGACGTTTTGCCATTCGTGCACCCAGGTTCGTCGTTGAGTACACCATCGCAGGCGCTCCTGTCTGTGATGCAGTGTCAAGGGTAACCACAGCCATGGTCTCCGAGCTGATAGTCCATGCTGCTGCAAACGTCGTCGAACTGTTCGTTCAGATGGTTGTTGTCTTGCAAACGTCCCCATATGTTGACTCAGGGATCGAGACGTGGCTGCACGATCCGTTACTGCCATGCGGACAAGATGCCTGTCATCTCGACTGCTAGTGATACGACGCCGTTGGGATCCAGCACGGCGTTCCGTATTACCCTCCTGAACCCACAGATTCCATATCCTGCTAACAATCATTGGATCTCGACCAACGCGAGCAGCAATGTCACGTAACGATAAACCGCAATCGCGATAGGCTACAATCCGACCTTTATCAAAGTCGGAAACGTGATGGTACGCGTTTCACCTCCTTACACGAGGAATCACAACAACGTTTCGCCAGGCAACGCCGGTCAACCGCTGTTTGTGTATGAGAAATCATTTGGAAACAGTCCTCATATCAGCAAGTTGTAGGTGTCGCCACCGGCGCCAATCTTGTGCGAATGCTCTGAAAAGCTAATCATTTGCATATCATAGCATATTCTTCCTGTCGGTTAGATTTCGTGTTTGTAGCGCGTCATCTTCGTGGTGTAGCAATTTTAATGGCCGGTAGTGTATTTCTGTGGTTCGAAACGGAAACATCGTTAGAGGTTGTCTATACGAATCAGCTGTTCGGGCGTCGTTATTTTCTATGCCCGTTAGCGACAGGCGTTCGGTATCAGAGCGTAGACGGCGCCTCGTTAAGTTTTATCGCCCACGCTGCAGCAACGTGGGCAGGCAAACCAGAACGCCGCTGGGTGGCGCGTCTGCAGCGATGTAGACGGGAAGCGACGGCACGGTGTCCGCGTATCGGTTCGCGCAGCGCCGCGGCCGCTATGCAAATGAAGGCAGCGAAACACGAGCAGACCGCAAAAGCCCCGCGCCGCCTTCCTCACGTGTCAGCCTGCGTCCGGCGGGGTCGGCCTGGACCGCTGCCAGGCGGTGGATGGGGGGGGGGGGGGGGAGGGGAGGTAGGAGAAAGAGGAGGGGGGGGCTGAGAGGAGGAGGGAGGTGGAAAGCACACGTCGCGCGCGAGGACGGGGACCACACCAGAGCACGTGCGTTCCGCTCGCATCTCGTCCCTTGGTTTCTAAGCAAAATCCGTCATACCGGATAAAAATCGCTGTTCGTGGTCGGTGTATTTCCCCAGCATATCTGTTCAAACAAGGTCCGCCGGCCGGAGTGGCCGAGCGGTTAAAGGCGCTACAGTCTGGAACCGCACGACCGCTACGGTCGCAGGTTCGAATCCTGCCTCGGGCATGGATGTGTGTGATGTCCTTAGGTTAGTTAGGTTTAAGTAGTTCTAAGTTCTAGGGGACTTAATGACCACAGCAGTTGAGTCCCATAGTGCTCAGAGTCATTTGAACCAAACAAGGCCCCGGGAGTAGACAACATTCCATTAGAACTACTGACAGCATTGGGAGAGCCAGTCCTGACAAAAACTCTACCATCTGGTGACCAAGATGTATGGGACAGGCGAAATACCCTCAGACTTCAAGAAGAATATACTAATTCAAATCCCAAAGAAAGCAGGTGTTGACAGATGTGAAAATTACCGAAGTATCAGTTTAATAAGTCACAGCTGCAAAATACTAACTCGAATTCTTTACAGACGAATGGAAAAACTGGTAGAAGCCGACCTCGGAGAAGATCAGTTTGGATTCCGTAGAAACACTGCAACACGTGAGGGAATACTGACCCTACGACTTACCTTAGGAGATAATTTAAGAAAAGAGAAACCTATGTTTCTAGCATTTGTAGATTTAGAGAAAGCTTTTGACAATGTTGACTGGAACACTCTCTTTCAAATTCTGAAGGTGGCAGGGGTAAAATACAGGGAGCGAGAGGCTATTTACAATTTGTACAGAAACCAGATGGCAGTTATAAGAGTCGAGGGGCATGAAAGGGAAGCAGCGGTTGGGAAGGGAGTGAGATAGGGTTGTAGCCTGCCCCGATCTTATTCAATCTGTATATTGAGCAAGCAGTAAAGGAAACAAAAGAAAAATTCGGAGTAGGTATTAAAGTCCATGGAGAAGAAATGAAAACGTTGAGGTTCGCCGATGACATTGTAATTCTGTCAGAGACAGCAAAGGACTCGGAAGAGCAGTTGAACGGAATGGACAGTGTGTTGTAGGAGGATATAAGATGAACATCAACAAAAGCAAAACGAGGATAATGGAATGTAGTCGAATTAAGTCGGGTGATGCTGAGGAAATGAGACACTTAAAGTAGTAAAGGAGTTTTGCTATTTGGGGAGCAAAATAACTGATGATGGTCGAAGTAGAGAGGATATAAAATGTAGACTGACAATGGGAAGGAAAGCGTTTCTGGAGAAGAGAAATTTGTTAACATCGAGTATAGATTTAAGTGTCAGGAAGTCGTTTCTGAAAGTATTTGTGTGGAGTGTAGCCATGTGTGGAAGTGAAACATGGACGATAAATAGTTTGGACAAGAAGCGAATGGAAGCTTTCGAAATGTGGTGCTACAGAAGAATGCTGAATATTAGATGGGTAGATCACATAACTACTGAGGAGGTATTGAATAGGATTGGGAAGAAGAGGAGTTAGTGGCATAACTGGACTAGAAGAAGGGATCGGTTGGTAGGACATGTTCTAAGACGTCAAGGGATCACCAATTTAGTATTGGAGGTGAGCGTGGAGGGTAAAAATCGTAGAGGGAGATCAAGAGATGAATACACTAAGCAGATTCAGAAAGATGTAGGTTGCAGTAGTTACTTGGAGATGAAGAAGCTTGCACAGGATAGAAAAGCATGGAGAGCTGCACCAAACCAGTCTCAGGACTGAAGACCACAACAACAACAACATCTGTTCAACACAGTGCATTTGGTTGCCTACAGAAAAGTATTGTTATTGGACGATCGTAAGGAAATGGAGAAACACTTGTGAAACCGCGTCCACGTGGTGTAATGGGAGGCAGCTCACTTTAAATGTGGATAAATGCAAGGCTTTCTTCCTCCTAGCGTCTTCCCGTTGGCACGAGGTCCGCTTTTTCGATCAGTGCAAGCCAGTTCTTGCGATCTAACCCTTCCCGTCGATTTTGCCTTCTTGATCTTACATCTGCGTCTATATTTTACGGTCACGTTAATGTAAGTCTTCCACGCTCTCTTTGACCTTCGAAAGTGAGATGACAGGCTGAGCTGATGACTGAACTCAGCGGTGCCCGTGCGGTGTGCCCCTGCCGACAAAGTCTCCAGTCTTGCATCTTCTCAGTGATTGGGCGCCATTGTAGCTAGTTGTCTAACCGTTTTGTGGTTGATACGGTCGAGCAGAGAAATGTCTAATAATCTTCTCAGTCTCCGCATTTCCATGACGTATAATGTGTGCTCAGCTCCTCTAGATGCGAGACAGTCGCTGCCGTATAACGTGACTGGTCTCACTACTAGATGATATATTTTTGATTTTAGGCAGATAACCATCTTCTTTTAGATTAGATTAGTTTTCGTTCCGTACACGCAAAAAACTTAGATGATTGGCTCTGAGCACTATGGGACTCAACTGCTGTGGTCATCAGTCCCCTATAACTTAGAACTACTTAAACCTAACTAACCTAAGGACATCACACAAATCCATGCCCGAGGCAGGATTTGAACCTGCGACTGTAGCAGCAGCGCGGCTCCGGACTGGAGCGCCTAGAACCGCACGGTCACCGCGGCCGGCCAACTTAGATGATTCTCGTGGGCGTAGAACATGTCAGAAAGTGTAACATAGAAACATAAAACATTTGAATATAGTAGTTACTACCCTGATCATATGTCACTAGATAGTCGAAAGAGGTTAATACAGTGCAGTAAACTGGAACAGCTAATATTTACAGACGTAACACGCTGTCAGAATGCAACACTGTTATGCACTATTAACAAATTTATCATACACAAAGTACCTAATCTTGACTGCTGTGACAAAGTGTTGTCAAAATTGAAATCTAACCGATATTTTTACTTAAGCTGGCTTAACAGTCTCTGTTAAGATATTCATCTATGGAGTAGAAGGAGTTGCCTATAAAAAGTCTTTCAAACTCTGTTCAAACCGTGCTTTATCTGTAACCACGTTTTTAATGGTTCCTGGCAATTTATTGAAAATGTGTGTTCCTCAATATCGGACCCCTTTTTGGACCAAGTAAGTGACTTTACGTCTTTATGTAAGGACACCAGAGACATCTCTCAATGACATCCAGGTCGCTTTAAGTTCCCTCCCACATCCCTATTTATATATAGTCAATCTGTAATCGAGAACTTAGGTATGCAAACGTGTCCAACTTGTTGCGAAAAGCACCTATTATTTACACTACTGACCATTAAAATTGCTACACCAAGACGAAATGCAGATGATAAACGGGTATTCATTGGACAAATATATTATACTAGAACTGACATGTGAGTACATTTTCACGCAAATTAGGTGACAAATCAGTACCCAGAACAACCACCTCTGGCCGTAATAACGGCCTTGATACGCCTGGGCATTGAGTCAAACAGAGCCTGGATGGTGTGTACAGGTACAGTTGCCCATGCAGCTTCAACATGATACCACAGTTCATCAAGAGTAGTGACTGGCGTATTGTGACGAGCCAGTTGCTCGGCCACCATTGACCAGACGTTTCCAGTTGGTGAGAGATCTGGAGAATGTGCTGGCCAGGGCAACGTTCGAACATTTTCTGCATCCAGAAAGGCCCGTACAGGACCTGCAACATGCGGCCGTACATTATCCTGCTGAAATGTAGCGTTTCTCAGGGATCGAATGAAGGTTAGTGCCACGGGTCGTAACACATCTGAAATGTAAGGTCCACTGTTCAAAGTACCGTCAATGGGAGCAAGAGGTGACCGAGACGTGTAACCAATGACACCCCAAACCATCACGCCGGGTGATAAGCCAGTATGGCGATGACGAATACACGCTTCCAATGTGCGTTCAGCGTAATGTCGCCAAACACGGATGTGACCATCATGATGCTGTATACAGAACCTGGATTCGTGCACCCAGGTTCGCCGGCCTGGGTGCCCGAGCGGTTCTTGGCGCTACAGTCTGGAACTGCGCGACCACTACGGTATCAGGTTCGAATCCTGCCTCGGGCATGGATGTGTGTGATGTCCTTAGGTTAGTTAGGTCTAAGTAATTCTAACTTTTAGGGGACTGATGACCTCAGGAGTTAAGTCCCATTTTGCTCAGAGCCATTTGAACCATTTGAACCCAGGTTCATCGTTGAGTGCACCATCGCAAGCGCTCCTGTCTATGATGCAGCGTCACGGGTAACCGCAGCCATGGTCTCCGAGCTGATAGTCCATGCTGCTGCAAACGTCGTCGAACTGTTGGTGCAGATGGTTGCTGTCTTGCAAACGTCCCCATCTGTTGACTCAGGGATCGAGACGTGGCTGCACGATCCGTTACAGCCATGCGTATAAGATGCCTGTCATCTCGACTTCTAGTGATACGAGGCCGTTGGGATCCAGCACGGCGTTCCGTATTATCTTCCTGAACCCACCGATTCCATATTCTGCTAACAGCCATCGGATCTCGACCAACGCGAGCAGCAATGTCGCGATACGATAAACCGCAATCGCGATAGGCTACAATCCGACCTTTATCAAAGTCGGAAACGTGTTGGTACGCATTTCTCCTCCTTACATGAGGCATCGCAACAACATTTCACCAGGCAACGGCGGTCAACTTTTGTTTGTGTATGAGAAATCGGTTTGAAACTTTCCTCATGTCAGCACGTTGTAGGTGTCGCCACCGGCGCCAGCCTTGTGTGAATGCTCTGAAAAGCTAATCATTTGCATATCACAGCATCTTCTTCCTGTCGGTTAAATTTCGCGTCTGTAGCACTGCATTGCCGTGGTGCAGCAGTTTTAATGGCCAGCAGTGTAGTTCCAGGAGATGGAATCGTTTCGAGATAGTCTTGTGGGTTTCTAAAAGGACGCCACATGTTTGCAGTCGATCGTATCCTGTTTCGACTTGCGTTTCATGATCCTCCATGGTATCCGGTGCAAGCATCACGTCATCAGCGTCCACGGTACATGCTTCTTTAGGTCGCGCGTTAGGGTACCCATTAGGTGAACAAAGAACTGCGGTGACAGAGGAGAGCCTTGACGAACGCCACCTGTCACAGGCTATCTGTGAGGCAGTCATGCGGATGTTGATGTTGTGCGACATTCTTACCCAGTTCTTGTAAGTTTCTGGATCTTGACGATGGAGGAGAGCATACCAAATTATCTTATGTGGTACTCGATCAAATGCCTTCTCAAAGTCAGGACAGGCAAGAGTTACTGGTCTGTAATAAAGGGAAAGAACACACTAGGAAAGATAACAATAAAGTTGCAAACCACATTAGCTCATCACACTGTGTAAGTATTGTAAGTAGGCTGTTTATATTTTCTTATTGGCAACGTTACGTAGCGCTCTGTATGAAAATCACTAGCTGTGCTGTGTGCAGTCTGTGGCTAGTTTGCATTGCTGTCTGCCATTGTAGTGTTGGGCAGCGGCAGCTAGATGTGAACAGCGCGTAGCGTTGCGCAGTTAGAGGTGAGCCGCCAGCAGTGGTGGATGTGAGGAGAGAGATGGCGGAGTTTTGAATTACATATATTATGACTTGTGATGATATTAAGGTAAATACATTGTTTGTTCTCCATTAAAATCTTTCATTTGCTAACTATCCCTATCAGTAGTTAGTGCCTTCCGTAGTTTGAATCTGTTATTTAGCTGGCAAAAGTGGCGCTCGCTGTGTTCCAGTAGTTTGAGTAATGAAGATTTTTGTGAGGTAAGTGATTTCTGAAAGGTATAGTTTAATGTTACTCAGGGCCATTCTTTTGCAGGGATCTTTGATAGTCAGATTGCGTTGCGCTAAATAATATTGTGTGTCAGGTTAAGCACAGTCATGTATAAATTATTCTAAGGGGACGTTTCATATGTCGACCCTTAGCCTAGGGTACCTCACTGGAATCTTCTGATTTTTTCTTGTAGTTTGTGTATTTAGTGTAGCTTTTGTTTATTGCTAGCGTGTAATTATAGAGAGAATTTCCTTGGTAGTTGTTTTTTTTCATTGTTGCACAGTAAAACAGTTGTGGCATGCATGTAGATTTGCACCAAGTATTTCGCAGCTGCGCTTGCAATTAACTAGATATTATTTTCAGTTCTATGTTAATGTGTTCTCTTATTTTTGCTCTTCAAATTGTGTTTTTTTGTGTTGTCGTGTGAAATATTGTGACAATAATGGCGTGTGAAAAACGTAATACTAGGCTCCAAAGTAAACTGAAAAATGACAGTGAAGACGAAAGCAGTGTGTTAGCGCCACCGAGTAATGAATTAACTAATGTTCAAAGTAGTAATTTGGTAATTGTACATAGGGAAATGGAGCGGGCTGCAAACAATGGTGTAGACAGTAAAACAATTAGTGAACAGGGAAGCATTATCGATCGATCGGTCGGCAACAGCTCCCCTCAGGAATCCGAAATGACAGAACACAATATTGCAAATACTGTAGACTTAGGCTTTGGGTCCTCACCGTTTTCTCAAATGAGTCAAGACACATTTTCTGATTGTCAAAATGTGAATGTTGCTGGTGCAAATGCACTGCCGAAAAGCGTAGAGGAACAGATTCCAGACACTAATGCATTGTTATTACAATTAATGCAACAAATGGGACAAAATCTTCAAAAGTTAGACACAATGGAACAAAATTAGAGACAAACACAGCAAAAGCTTCAAAAGTTAGACACAATGGAACAATACCAGAGACAAACACAGCAACAGTTAGACACAGTGGAACAAAATCTTAAAAAGTTAGACACAGTGGAACAAAATCTTAAAAAGTTAGACACAATGGAACAAAATCTTCAAAAGTTAGACACCACACTTGAACAAACACGTGAAGATGTAACTACTGAGTTACATAACATCGAATCGAAATGTCAAAAAGTCTGTAATGACGTAAAAACACAAATTTGTGAGCATTTCCAACCTATTTTTTCGCGTCACGAAAATGCATTACAGAATCACGAAGCAGCCAGAAAAAAACTGCAAACTATTGTTCATGAAAATCATGAGACCTTGCAAGCTAAAATTGACTCAGTTGCATCTACCGAATCGGTTACACAACTTGCAAAAACTCAGGAAAATTTAAAGGACACAGTAGATACCCTGAAAATTGGTTCAGAAAGACACATGGAGGAAATAAGTACACTATCGGAGAAAGTAGCCGAACTTTCGGATCAGGTCACTAACTTATCTACAAAGGTAGATGATGATCTGAATGACACAAGACCCGTAGCCTTCACTGACACAGAACAGTATGAACAAATAAGAAAATTCAAACAAAATCAAAATCAAATCAATACACAGTACAAAAGAGAAATCTGGGAAGTACAAGATCAGTTGACGCAGGTAATACAAGAATTACATATTTCAGAGGACACTCGCGCTCCAACACGGGAAGAGGAACTTAGAAATACGGAAAAGCCACAAAATAATAACACAGGGCATTTCGGTAATTATGAAAGGAATTGGCAAGGTACACCGAATTTTGAGATGGAACCGCCGAAACGACGTAACAATGACCGATATGCTACTCGCCGACACGATGATTTTGACTATAAGCTGTTCATTACTACACGTAAATTCAAATCGTTTAAGAATTCTGCCAACGACATTCATCCACAAGCGTGGCTCCATCAATTCTCTCATTGTTTCCCTCCCAACTGGTCATTGGAGCACAGGTTAGAATTTATGTGTGGCTACTTAGAGAATGAACCAGCTGTAAGAATGCGATCGGTCATTCACGATTGCCACAGTGAAGGAGAATTTTACCATGCCTTCCTCTCAGCATATTGGTCTCAAGCCACACAAGACCGAGTAAAACATGGCATCAAAATGATGAAACATTTCGAACAATCTGAATTTTCCAGTCTTGTGAAATATTTTGAAGACATATTGCACAAGAATCAGTACCTGTCAAACCCATACAGCCCCTCAGAACTCATACGCATTTGCTTAATCAAATTACCTGAACATTTACGACATATTATTTTAGCAGGACGTTGCAAAGACGACATTGAAGCTTTTCAGGGACTCTTACAAGAATTAGAAATTGACACAGACAGTCGCGGGATGCGAAAACGGGAAAACAATCACTACAGGGCACATCCGTCACAACTCCGTGACGACAGAAACAATAACAGGACACGACAAGTCTATTCTTACAACGCAAATCGTGACCAAAACAGACACCACCCATATGACAACCACTGGCAGAGTAATAGTTACAGAGAAAAATCGCATTTCCGTAGTAATGAATATGACAGAGACAATCATAGAAACAGACAATATGGCAACCAGAACTATTATTATCACGGGAGACAGAATAACTTCAGACGCAACGGTCCAGCGCGCAGTTACGATTCAGGGAGAAATTCTCCACCACGTGACCGACAAGAAAGAAACTATGGAAACTACCGACAAAACGACAGACGTGAATTTCATCAGAACTGGCGGGTTTCTAACAGAACAGAGCCCTCTCGTCACGGTGAATTTGTAGAAATTAGGTCTCCAAATCCCAATAACGACGCGCGCCAACAAAGGAACAGACAATGACTCGCACCGCAGGCTGCCGCGTGCGCCGGCTGGCTCAGGGAAAAATAGCATACACGCTAACCTTGAAAAAATTTTAGCATTCCTTACCGACGTATACAACATGATAATTGCTTTGAAGTCGAAACTCTGCGGGCTATAAAGGGTAAAAGATTACACCACATTTCATGTGTAAAACCATTTATTGAAAGATAATCTGCTTTTTAACTTTGTCTTTGCCATATAACTTTTCACTTCACGTTACTAGTATGCTTTGTGAGACTTACAATGTTGCTTTTGCGGTGTATCTGTTTTATATCTGCACGGTTTTTCTGAATTCTTCTGGAAAGCAAAACATGTTTTAGTAGTAACTTTTGTGGTATAGATACAAGGAGACAGCCTTTTCTGTAGCACAACAATATGTTACAGCACAGTACTTTCTTCATCACAGCAATAAGCGTAATAAGTAAGATATCTATACACAAAGCATTTCACTTTTGTTTATCATGAAGTCAGTACATTGACTTCTGCAGAACTTAGCTTTTGGAGGACGATAACTACGACACTTCCACAGAGATTATCTTACAGCAAGACGCACATTTAGCGCTACAGGACACGTATTTGAGTGATTAATTTTGTACTTAAATCATTTATTTTTAAAGATATTTGAAGTACAACGATACAAAGGTTTTCCGTGATACATTTGATTCCATTGCTGTAATCTGTAACACCTGAGGGTATAATTACATTCATCCTCAGGAGGGTACACGCTTACTTTGTGTACCATGTGTTTGGCAAGCACAACGAGCCCTAGCTAATATGGTATTTGCTTATACAACTTTACACATCGGTACCATATTCCTCTAACACAAATTACACAGCTATCTGATCATTTAACTGAGAGAGAGAAACTTTTTTATTACGTCAGTGACACATGTTTACGCAATTACACCGTTGGATAACTTCACACTTACGAAATTGTATTTTGTCTGTACTTTGTGAACTGTTCGTATTTTTTCAGAACCATTGTGATACTATGAGAGCTTTGAACGATTTATTTTGTATGGGATCGTGATTTTTAAAGTACGTTTGAAGCAGATGACACTTTTGACATGAGCAGAGAATTTTCTTTAGGTTTTGCAATTATTGGAGGAAGCTACGACGATTGTGAGAGTTGACTGAGGTGTTATGATGTTATTATTACGATGACTATGTGTATTATGCTGTTGAGGTATGTTTATGTCAATAAGATGATGCTACCATATATGAGGAATGTGATTACGTGTTTATATGTATATGAATAATGAATAGAAGTTAGGGACTCTGGTTTGTGAAAAAGGTTGTTGGAAACCAAGAATCGTACTTTAAGAGTTATGAAATGTATGTAAATGCGTGAATGTATCACAATGCCGGCGAAAATTTTTTGGACACTGTTATATCAATAGGATTTGGTTTCTACAGATTTGTAACGCAAATTCTTGACCTGTGAAATATTTTTATATAAGACTGTCACTGTAGCGGAAACTGCTGTCATAAATATTTCCGTAGGAAAGGTAAGTGACCTTGACGTAATGCGTTTTGGGCACCCAGCTGAGAGGTAGTCGTCTGACGAAAGCCATTAGTGTGTGCGCCTTTCAGAGACAGAGGTGGAGAAAAAAAAAAGAGACCATTAACCTCACTATTGACATTCCTTTGTAGAAAGCATCGCAAATATTACACGCTCATTACTTGAAAACATATGATTACTCGTACTTTGTGCTAATTACTGAAATGCTTATGAATTGATGGGAAATATTCGTACATCTGCACACCTGATTATGACAAGTGTCTTTCTACGGGAGTTGAGAGCTACTGACTTATGAAATGTCACATGACTATTGAATGATATTTTTATCCTTTCCTTTTCATAGTTGCTTCTTTCATTTGATATCTAGTTTCCAGCTGTCTTGCAGCATTGGTTTTATAAAATAAAATGCATTTGCTAATGTGAACACTTTCTGTCAACAGATCTTTTAAATAATTATTTTCTGATCCACATTCTTCGAAAAAGGAGCTCTTGGAACGGAAAGAACAATAAGAAGGGACTAATAACAATAACTGCATATATAATTTTCTTTTCAACTACATGGTAATATTTTTCGTAGAATAAGGTGTGTTGCACCACTTTAATTACATAGACATTAAGATGTGATTATACATTTCTTTTATCTGCATTGTTGTCTTTAGTGTACTATTTTTTTTGCTTGAGCTATGTCATGTTTAGGTATAAGTTACTGCTGTTTGCCAGGCATAGTGTTACTGAATTTGACTTTGTGTTACTCTTCTAAGCTAGTTTTACTACTGTTTTATTTTTCTTGTTTGCTGCACAGTGCCTTATATTAGTTGTAGTACTGCAATTGCTTTGCCTATTTAAAATTTTTGTCCTTGATGTTTGTGTTAATTGTTTTATGCTGCTGCATTGCCTCGTCCCTTAGTTTGCATTGAGAAGTTATACGAAAAAAGTACAGAAAGCAGGTATAGGTAGGATTTTCTTGGAAATAAATGATGAGGTAAGATAATGAAAAATAAATAATGACGTAAGAAAAATGTGAATATATAAATACAGAAAGCATGCTTGGATAGGATTTTTTGGTGGAAACAATTGTTGAAATAAGACGAAAAATCTATGGAATGAAGTTTTGGGTTGGACTGCAGTACCAAATGTTACACTGAAAACGAACCCTGTCCTTTCCTTTTGTGTTATCCCACTATGTGTTTGTGTACCCTTGTGTATTTGTTTTCTTCCTGTCTCTGTGTAGTTTCATAGAATTTTTTCTTCTAATATTAAGCTACATTTACTATGATGAGGAATACTGTTCTCCTCAAATATTATTGGCATTAATAATATGTTATTTACCTTGGAAATATGCTTAGACATTATTTATTCTGTTTTGTTTTAATGCCCATGTGTAAAGTTGATGTTTCAAAAGTTATTCTGATCTTTTATGTATGAACTTATGTTATAATTCCTGTAACACTGATGTATATGTTATTTCGATTCTTTTGTAAAGCTTGTACTACAAATGTTATCTGTATTGTTATGTTCTTTAATGATGTATTTTGTACCTTTGTAATTGTATTCTCACGTTATAATATTGTAATTGACACCAGTTAATCAAATTAAGTAACTTGTAAGCATTCATTTCACTGCACACATTTCTGTTGGTCACAGTAATGCACAAAATGTGAGAAGTTGTGACTGTTAGTGTTTGCAAGTGTGTTAATAATTCAGCAAGGGACTGGATAACAGCATTGCTGGTTCTAAGGACAATTCCAAAAACTTTGTGAGTGCACAAGTGGTGGTTATGGACTTGCTCTATTATCCGCAAGACTCTTCAATGGTGATTGTGCACCTGCACAGTTGCAACAGATGGCTGCTGGCCGTCTCTACAAGGACTACAGTGGGTCTGCATCTTTGATGGCCCACCAATACCATTATTTCTACAAGGAGTACAGTGGGTCTACACGTTTGCTGACTCACCAATACCATTATTTCTACAAGGACTACAGTGGGTCTGCATCTCTGATGACCAACCAATACCACAATCTCTACCAGGACTACAGTGGGTCTACTCTGTGACGACCTACCTACCAATCTTCTTCAAAACGTCGAACGACTCTGCTGTGGGTTTGCTCTGTTGTGGCCCATTACCTGTCAGCATGTCAAGAGTCAGCACAGTCTTTCCGTTGGAAGGACAACACTACTTCTTCAAGACTGCATGGAAATCCACTACATCTGTGTGCAATTTCTTTTACTGCTCAGACTTTGAGAAAAGAAACGGCAATTTTACTGTGATGAACAATCTGGACTGTCTTTATGGACTGTGAGAAAATTTTAGCTTTTGACCAACATTGTATTAATAAGTGTGTGCATTTGATTTCTTTGTTATTGTAATTTGAAAATAATTTTCACAAATATGTATTGGCCACTGGCCAAAACAATTTGTAACATTTTTTGTGGGGAGCATGGGGGCTATGTAAGTAGGCTGTTTATATATTCTTATTGGCAACGTTACGTAGCGCTCTGTATGAAAATCACTGGCTGTGCTGTGTGCAGTCTGTGGCTAGTTTGCATTGTTGTCTGCCATTGTAGTGTTGGGCAGCGGCAGCTAGATGTGAACAGCGCGTAGCGTTGCGCAGTTAGAGGTGAGCCGCCAGCAGTGGTGGATGTGAGGAGAGAGATGGCGGAGTTTTGAATTACATATATTATGACTTGTGATGATATTAAGGTAAATACATTGTTTGTTCTCCATTAAAATCTTTCATTTGCTAACTATCCCTATCAGTAGTTAGTGCCTTCCGTAGTTTGAATCTGTTATTTAGCTGGCAAAAGTGGCGCTCGCTGTATTGCAGTAGTTCGAGTAATGAAGATTTTTGTGAAGTAAGTGATTTCTGAGTGGTATAGTTTAATATTACTCAGGGCCATTCTTTTGTAGGGATTTTTGAAAGTCAGATTGCGTTGCGCTAAATAATATTGTGTGTCAGGTTAAGCACAGTCGTGTATAAATTGTTCTAAGAGGACGTTTCAGTATTTTAAGAGGTAATGTTTAGAAGCGTCATGAAATGGAACGACCACGAAAAATCACTGTTACGGAACGCAAATGGAAGTACTAGATTTGTTGGAAGTCTTCCGAGGAATTCAGTACGTCTAAAAAATAATCTGCATACAAGGTAGTAGTGGGAGGAATTCCATTCGTATTGTTCCAGTGTAGGCATGAGATCAGACATCGAACGAATCCAGAGCGTGCTGCTAGGACAGTAATAGGACAGCATAACCCTGATGAATGTCTAACTGATATTGTCGGGGAACTTCAATCGGACTCTTTCGAAGAAAGATGACGTATCTCTCGAGAAACCCTTTTGGTCAAACTGTAGAGGGCCTGTATTCGAATAAGAGGGTACGGCCGTTGGGCTGCCAACGGAGCTTAGCGTAGTCAACATGAGCATAAGACAAGATTAGGCGCATAAGTTGGCAGACAGCCAGTTTTCCTTCGCTCAGTACGTGAATTGAATAAGCTAGGAAGTACGAGGTATTCTCAATCATGCTCTGTTTTTTTTTGGCTTGATAAGTATAAGGGGCAGTCACATAAAACGGAAACATATGAAAGAAACCTAAGTAAACCGTTCAGTATTTCAAAAGTAATCACCGTAACTGTTAATGCATTTGTCCCATTGTGAGGCAAGACTGCCAAAGTCTTCACGGAAAAATCTTTGCGGCTGCCTACAGAACCATGATTGTACCCAGGCGTGCACCTCCTCGTTCGAAGCAAATCAGACGACCACGAATGTCTTTCTTCAGGACTCCAAAAATATGGAATTCGAATGAGGAGAGAGCGGGCCTGTATGGAGAATTTTTAAGGGCCTCCTGGTGAAATTTCCGCAAAAAAGTGGTTCAAATGGCTCTGAACACTATGGGACTAACTTCTGAGGTCATCAAGTCCCTAGAACTTAGCCGGCCGGAGTGGCCGAGCGGTTAAAGGCGCTACAGTCTGGAACCGCACGACCGTTACGGTCGCAGGTTCGAATCCTGCCTCGGGCATGGATGTGTGTGATGTCCTTAGGTTAGTTAGGTTTAAGTAGTTCTAAGTTCTAGGGGACTTGTGACCACAGCAGTTGAGTCCCATAGTGCTCAGAGCCATTTGAACCTAGAACTTAGTACTACTTAAACCTAACTGACCTAAGGACATCACACACATCCATGCCCGAGGCAGTAGCGGTCGCGCTGTTCCAGACTGTAGGACATAGAACCGCTCGGCCACTTCGGCCGGCAAATTTCTGCAGCGTAGTCGAATCAACCTTGGCAACACGGGTGCGTGCATTGTCCTGCAACACAATGAAATCGACCGCAAAAGCGCCGCTCATCGACTTTCTGCAACACGGCGCCACAATTAACACACAGCGGTACAAGGACACTTTCCAAATGAAACTTCCTGGCAGATTAAAACTGTGTGCTGGACCGAGACTTGAACTCGGGACCTTTGCCTTTCGCGGGCAAGTGTTCTACCAACTGAGCTACCCAAGCACGACTCACGCCCCGTCCTCAGAGCTTTACCTCCTCGAGTATCTCGTCTCCTGCCTTCCAAACTTTACAGAAGCTCTCCTGCGAACCTTGCAGAACTAGCGCTCCTGGAAGAAAGGATATCACCGAGATAGGGCTTAGCCACAGCCTAGGAGATGTTTCCAATTTAGGTTATTTGTAATTGTAATCCGTAAGTATTTAGTTGAATTTACAGCCTTCAGATTTGTGTGTCTTATCACATAATCGAAATTCAGTTGATTTCTTTTAGTACTCATGTGAATAACTTCACACTTTTTCTTATTCAGGGTCAATTGCCACTTTTCACACCATACAGATACCTTATCTAAATAAGTTTTCAAGTCGTTTTGATCATCTGATGACTTTACAAGACGGTAAATGACAGCATCATCTGAAAATAATCTAAGACGGCTACTCAGATTTTCTCCTATGTTGTTAATATAGATCAGGAACAATAGAGGGCCTATAACACTTCCTTGGGGAACGCCGGATATTACCTCTGTTTTACTCGATGACTTTCCGTCTATTACTACGAACTGTGACCTTTCTGAGAGGAAATCACGAATCCAGTCGCACAACTGAGGCGATACTCCGTAGGCACACTGTTTGATTAGAAGACGCTTGTGAGGAACGGTGTCGAAAGCCTTCTGGAAATCTAAAAATATGGAATCAATTCGACATCCCTTATCGATATCACTTATTACTTCATGAGTATAAAGAGCTAGTTGTGTTTCAAAAGAACGATATTTTCTTAAACCGTGCTGACTATATGTCAATAAATCGTTTTCTTCGAGGTACCTCATAATGATCGAATGCACTACTGCAAATCGACGTTAGTGATATACGCCTGTAATTCAGCGGATTACTCCTATTTCCCTTTTTGGGTATTGGTGTGACTTGAGCAATTTTCCAGTCTTTAGGTACGGATCTTTCTGTGAGCGAGTGGTTGTATATAATTGCTAAATATGGAGCTATTTTATCAGCATACTCCGAGAGGAACTTGACTGGTATACAAACTGGACCGGAGGCCTTGCCTTCATTAAGTGATTTAAGCTGCTTTTTACTCCGAGGATATCTACTTCTATGTTTGCCGGCCGGAGTGGCCGAGCGGTAAAAGGCGCTACAGTCTGGAACCGCGCGACCGCTACGGTCGCAGGTTCGAATCCTGCCTCGGGCATGGATGTGTGTGATGTCCTTAGGTTAGTTAGGTTTAAGTAGTTCTAAGTTCTAGGGGACTGATGACCACAGCAGTTAAGTCCCATAGTGCTCAGAGCCATTTGAACCATTTGAACTTCTATGTTTCTCATCTCGGCAGTTGTTCTTGACTGGAATTCCGGAATATTTACTTCGTTTTCTTTGGTGAAGGAGTTTCGGAAAACCGTGTTTAGTAACTCTGCTTTAGTGCCACTGTCATCAGCGACTTCACCATTGTTATCGCGCAGCATCCTGGTCGACATCATGTATCTCGCCTCTGCCAGCCGTAAGGCGTTTCACTCCGTGCTTGTCGTTAATGTCTATGCGCCTTATAGTACCGGGCGTCGGCGTAAAAGGACACAATTTTTTGCGGAGGAGAGTGCCGCGCTGTTCTTAGGTCGACATGAAGATCTTTTCGGAGGGGACTTTATCTGCGTACTCAACCTGAATGATCAATTTCCGAATTTACAACGTGGCAGGAGCTGCGTCTCAATGTTCGTGATCTAGCCACACGGGATACCTGGGAGGTGCAGAGTGCAGACTCCCCGGGATTCACATTCCACACGAGCCGTTCGGCAAGTTGGTTGGACCGCAATTTATGTCTCCCTTGGGCTGGTTGATGGGTACCCGATGTAGAGCGCTGGTCTTTGGCGTTCTCCGACCACTGGTCATATATGTGTACACTGCCCCTTCCCCGGCAGGAGGTTCGGAGGAGTCGGGCACCATGGAAACTCAACACTCAGCTTCTGCAGGATCCTGATTATTCTATGAGGTTTCGGGACTGCAGCCGGATAGCCGGATCATGTTGACTGGTTGCCACAATATTTCTCTGTCATAATAAGACTCAAGTCCTGGAAGAGATTTCTCATTTCCTTTTACAATAGCCAAAGTCATCCATGATTTACCAACCTCTGTTGTGGTGCAAGAAAAATTAATCTTACAACCTACAAAAGTAAGTGGACCAGTAAGCAGTTCTTGTTGAGCGACTTGGTTAGGTGTAAAATCAAAGCTGCTAACAGTCTTGTACACTGGCAATCTTGAACGACGATATCCTCTTCTCCTCCTGTAAGGCATGGCTGTGTGCAACGTGCGGCTGCCTCGAGTCGAATGAGCATGCTGTTGCCTCACGAACACAATATCATGCATGGCTGTGTGCGCCGCCATCTTGGCGGGTGACCTTGAACGAGTTTCGCTCGGCCGCCGCTAGGCCGCGGAGGATCGCGCTTTAGTTTTAACTAAGCGCGATCCGCTGGAAAATTTAGCTTCCGGTTCCGTCATTGCTGTTTCTCAGCGCATTACTTCCTGCCGCGCCCAGATAAGCTTATCGCTATGACGTCAGGGGACTGGATATCATGTTCGTGAGGCAACAGCATGCTCATTCGACTCGAGGCAGCCGCACGTTGCACACAGCCATGCCTTACAGGAGAAGAAGAGGATGTCGTCGTTCAAGATTGCCAGTGTACAAGACTGTTAGCAGCTTTGATTTTACACCTAACCAAGTCGCTCAACAAGAACTGCTTACTGGTCCACTTACTTTTGTAGGTTGTAAGATTAATTTTTCTTGCACCACAACAGAGGTAGTGACTGGTAATTCATGGATGACTTTGGCTATTGTAAGAGGAAATCAGAAACCTCTTGCATGAGCATGCTGTTGCCTCACGAACACGATATCCAGTCCCCTGACATCATAGCGATAAGCTTATCTGGGCGCGGCAGGAAGTAACGCACTGAGAAACAGCAATGGCGGCACCGGAAGCTGAATTTTCCAGCGGATCGCGCTTAGTTAAAACTAAAGCGCGATCCTCCGCGGCCTAGCGGATCATTAGGGATCATTAGGATAGACGAAGTGTGCCTTGGGATCATTAGGATAGACGAAGCAGGAATGGAGACTGCTAATTCACGGTGTTGGGGTTATAGCAAAAATTAGCACAGAGTCGCATGCGCATTGGTGGCCGTCACGGGAGCATCCTCTATCGAAATCCACGCCCTCTGCGAATACTGTTCCATCCGTGGTGAGCAGGCCTGTGCGAGAAGCTAAAACTACGTGCCCGCCTTCTGTCGGAAAGCGCGCTCATGGCGCTAAAAACAGAAGTTACGTATCACCAGACATGTCATTATGAATAAAATCTTTTCTCCCAGAAGAAATTAAAGATATCACTGCGTTCCAAGCCTCGTCTAGTTGTAAAACCACCGTCACGATTTACAAGATCTTGTGCTAGACATATTTTCACACATTCTTTAATTACTGAACTCCGAAAGGATCTCTCCGGGGCTGAGATTTTTGTGGCAGGATAATCCATAGTGTCCTGTGGTGATATAATGCTCGACTGCAACCGACTTACTTGGCTGTCAAAGGCGAGTGTGGCTTTCATGTTCAACTCACCTTTCAAGTACTTTGTGCATCGTCTGACCTACTTAAGCTTTGCACACTAAGACAAGGAATTTTGTAAATTCCATCCTTCAGCAGTCTCAGATCGGAACCGAGAAGAGCACTAACCTTCGCTGGTGGCCCGAAGATAACTTTCACTTGATGTTTGGTTAGGATCCTGCCTGCTTTAGACGAAAGGTTACCGACGTATGGAAGGAACGCCCTGGACTTGAACAGCTCCTTCAAAAATGGTTCAAATGGCTCTGAGCACTATGGGACTGAACATCTTAGGTCATAAGTCCCCTACAATTTAGAACTACTTAAACCTAACTAACCTAAGGACATCGCACACACCCATGCCCGAGGCAGGATTCGAACCTGCGACCGTAGCAGTCCCGCGGTTCCGGACTGCAGCGCCAGAACCGCTAGACCACCGCGGCCGGCGAACAGCTCCTTATCTTCATGATGTTGTGGGTAGTCACATTTCTTCCTCCTTAGTGCTGTACTAATCTGATGTGGAGAAACACCGTTATCTTTCAATAGCGACTGTGGATGTTCCAGCTCCTCCGTAAGGCTGTCTATCACAACCAACACGTGCCCAGTGCACCAACATTCTAAGGATGCCGGTAGTTTGTGAAGGTCGATGGCAGGTCGACGCATACAGATACAGGTCCGTATGCGTGGCCTTACGGTAGAGGGAATGCCCTAATGACCCGTCCACTTCCCTACTACGAAGACGTCCAAAAACGGCAAGCAACCATTCTTCTCTACTTCCATCGTAAGTCGGGTTGAATTAGAATGTCCCAAGAAACGTGACAGTTCTTCTTCACCATGGGGCCAGACTACAAAAGTGTCATCCATATATCTCCAGAAGAGAGTCGGTTTAAGTTCTGCGGAAGCAATTTCCAAGACTTCCAAAAAAAAATTTGCTGCCAGAGGGGAAAGAGGCCTGCCGTACTCATACCGTCGGTTTGCTCAGAAAATTCACTGTTATGTAAAAAGAAGGTTGAAGAAAGAACATGATGAAAAAGTGCTGTTATACCGCCCACGAACTTATTGCTCAAAATATGGTTCAAATGGCTCTGAGCACTATGGGACTTAACTTTTGAGGTCATCAGTCCCCTAGAACTTAGAACTACTTAAACCGAACTATCCTAGGGACATCACACACATCCATGCCCGAGGCAGGATTCGAACGTGCAACGGTACCGGTCGGGCGGTTCCAGACTGTAGCACCTAGAACCGCTCGGCCACACCGGCGGGTGAACTTATTGCTGATGAGTGACAAACAGTCCATGAGAGGAAGCTTGTTGCTATAAAGCCGACACCGTGAACTAGCAGTCTCCAGAGGTGGACACTCGCATGAAGATGGCTGAACGGTTGCCAGCCGAAATACTGTGTAAATAAGTCATGATTCGGGTGCAATCCCGAAACCTCATACGCCAGCAAAACAATCACATCAGGATCCCGATTGTTGGCAACGTATCACTGAGACATGGTCAAAGTGCGAACGGCGTTCAAATGGTTCAAATGGCTCTGAGGACTATGCGACTTAACTTCTGAGGCCATCAGTCGCCTAGGACTTAGAAATACTTAAACCTAACTAACCTAAGGACATCACACACATCCATGCCCGAGGCAGGATTCGAACCTGCGACCGTACCGGTCGCTCGGCTCCAGACTGTAGCGCCCAGAACCGCACGGCCACTACGGCCACTACGGCCACTCCGGCTTTCCAACAGCCATAACCAGTGGCGTGACTTATTACCCTTTCTGTATTTTTGATGGGCGTTATCCAATTGTGTAACGTGTTATCCATGCTTGGACATTGTTAGTACATTTAGTGCCTGTCCCTGTAATTCATTTTACTGATAAAATTTTTTGTTGAACCCATTTGCAGCGACGCCTAGTTGGTGTGACTTCTTACTTGTATGTGGGGACTGTACACTCCTGCTTTCAAGCCCTGCTTTTAATGGAGTAAATTGTTGAACAGAGCCTGGTCAAGTTTTTTAAAAGATTGTAAGCGTCATTATTCTTTTAACAAGGTTTTTCTTTAAATTGTAATTATAATATTTTTGTCAAGCAATTAAGTGTATTCCAATAAATAAAAAATGACGAAATAAATGGGCCCACTTTCCACGTGATTTTCCTTAACATTATCCCAACGCCTGTGAGGTATCACTTACGAAACTATCAACACGTCAATTAACGCTAACATATTCTCTAGCAGATTCCTGTCATTCTGAATGTCTCAAGTTTTCCCATCCTACTGCAGATCCCTACATTTTTTTTCCGCTGTGTCCCACAATGTGAGTTTATAATTTGCCGAGTTTGTCCCCCTGCCGCCTTGTAAGGCGGCAGAATAAATGGTCAGATTCGCACCTTACATGAGACCTTTGGAAATCACAATGAGAAGGTGAAGATGACACCTAGCGTAAATCGACAGTTATGAGAACATTTGCCTATCAACATGTAATGCAAAAAGGGATGACAGTCAAACAACGGTAATTAACACACCATTCCATGTCTTTGAGCGGAAGGTAGAACAGGGAACGCGGAAACTCACTAGGAAGGAGAAAATTACTGAAGTTTCGACGCAGTTTGATAGGAGGCACTTTGCGATTGGTAGAGGGTGTTTCTACAAAATGAGAGGAACGCTCCTATTGTTCGAAAAAAAACTGTGACGTGAAAAAGGAACCCAACTCTGCCATGAGTAGGACAAGAGAGAAATTTTGTGTGGGAACTCTTCCCTGAGCTGGCGTCAAGTGCGGAACGGAGCTCTTAACACTCCGTACGACGCACAGAAGAAATTTGTGTGGACACTGCTTTCACAGCGGCTGCACTCCAGCTAAAATTAGCTGTAGCAACATTTAACTCCAACTGTGGAGAAACGAACCAGCCAAATTAGTTCTTGCGAGAACTGAGAGCGCACTATAATATGCACGCTGCTCCAACCATGCGCGTGTATATCGCCACATAATAAGAATAGGGTTGAGTACATGTTTTCTCGCATAACGAGAGACATAGGGAAAGTTTCGGCTGGAAAATACAGCAAAGGCCAGATTAGTTTTGTAGGAATTTCAGTGGCAGAGAGCGGCCTTGCAGACAGCGGCACGTCGCAGCTTAAGGTAAGTATCACGTGCAGAGGCGTAAACTTTGTTGGTTCACCAGCTTGCGTCCACTGTAAACTCGAGCGGCCTTGGGTAATCTTGCGCTTAAATTTCGGTATCCGGACAGTTGCCACGCCGGACAGTTGCCACGACTTTACCTGCTCTGAGGGTTGGGTCCCTTGCCTCCGTCCCCCCCCCCCCCCTCCTCCTCCTCCTCCTCCTCTTCCTCCTCCTCCTCACTGGCCCGCCCAGTTTGCTTTCGAAGTTCCTAACGTGACCATAAGTTTGGACGTTATTACAACGAACAAGGGCAGGCCTCCTGTTCGTTACAAAGCTTACGCGTATCTTAAGGGGCTCCGGAACGCTCTATACTTGCATTGTTAAAATAACGCTTATAAATTACATCTTTCCTCACAAAGTATTTGAGGTAGGAAGCTGAACTTTTTACAGATTATTTATTGGAATATGGGCTACAACTTAACACAGGGATTTTACAAAATTTCAGTTCAGTTATTAAAGATGATTTTTTTTTCAACTGTAATGAAAATTCACAACATTTTTTTGCAATTTTTTATTTATATATTCAAAAATATACAGTTTTTTGGAAAAAGGCTGTGTTAAACTATGCAAAAGGTACTGTGTAACATTTACTGAAAGTTTGAAACAAATATGTTTGGAAGATCCTTAGAAAACATGTAATTAGTATGAGAAAATAAAAGTTTTGGGAATCGAGCGACAAAGATTGGATTAACTTTTTAGTGCATTCCAGGTCCATACGATGGATTATCTTCATCCTCTGCGAACTCCTCCTCCAGCTTCCTCTTGTTCCTCCTCCTGTTTACTCTTGCTTGTATTTCTAGACTCTTTACAGCCCTGTCTGCAGCCCGAAGGCGTTCCTTGTCTAAAGCAAGCATCGCTCGTACCATGTTAGAATGTTATTATTTACAGTAATAACACATACCTTTGGCTTTCCAACATTTCTCCTTTTCTTAAAAGCCTTCAGAGGATTTCTAATAACTTTACTTTTACTCATTATTATACTTCAACAAAACAGAGACTCAAGAAACAGAATTAATTACGAATATTTTCGAGATAACGACAGAGTAAATAAACATGAAACAATCGACAATCACACCAGCGATATATATTGAACCATCACAGGTTAGCCACAACAATACTTTATCTCACATCACTAAAATGTACCTGCTGAACACGGACGTTAATAATAACACCATTTGACAGCAGTTTAACAGCGCCACAGTGGGTCACGCCCATGTAGAACTCATTTAAAAAAAATTTAAAAATAGTTGTAGTCTTCGGAATTGAATAAATTATATATCTATTAAAAGGTAATAGTCTGCAGATTCAGAAAACGCAAAAAAGTAAGAATTGAACTTTTCATGATTTTGAGCCTCCCTTAAACAGAGGGAATCTAAAGAAGGTGTTACATGGATGTGCTTACGCCGAAAAGCGGATCATTGCAAGGTAAAGCTGCTTTCCAGGAACGGAGGAGTGTTGAACGTATTAGAACATCTCTGTGGACCACCTGACGATGCGGCTCTGAAAGTGAGAAAGCAAGTGGAAAGGGCGAAGAGAAGGTCTCGAGGAGAAACTACATTTATCGGAGATATACGCCGATGAAATGGAAAATCTACATAATAAAGTTTATGAATTTGTTACAGTGATGCCTAATTCAGAATCTATGAGGAGAACCACGCGTCGTCGATGGAGTCAAGCGCGGGGGAACCAAAAAGAGCCTAAGAACTCTTATGAAATTGATCTTCATGAAGACCTATTAAAAATGGGAGATTGAAGTAGCTTTCTTCTGGAAAACGATAGATTAGAGGAGGGAATAATGATTTTTAGTGGAAGCAAAGGAAAAGAAAGTTTAAAAACATGTTCCCTTTTTTTTATTGATGGAACATTTAAGAGCTGCAGCAAGCAGTTTGCACAAACCTACACCATACACGTAGACTTAGGAGGCCCGATTAAAGAAACAAACATTCTTCTTACTGTATTTGCACTGCTCCCTAATAAGAAGAAAGACACATATGTTCGTCTGTTTCGTCTGATACAACAGGCAGTCCCTGAGTGGTGTCCTAAACAAGTAAAGGTCGACTTTGAGGCAGCTGCGATATTCGTCAACTTTTTCCTACAACTGAAATAAATGGATTCTATTTCCATATCAAGAAGAGTTAATGGAGAAGAATTCGAGTTCTCGGTGTAACTGAGGAGTACCGCTAGAACGAGGATTTGAGAGTTCACGTCAGCATGTGTGCAGCGCTGGCATTTGTAAAACCGGAGGACGTAAGCAATGGATGGATTGGGTGAGATTCATGCAGAAGCTCCTGATAATGGAAGGTTCTCTCAATGTTTTGACTACTTTGTGGATAGCTGGCTAGACAACGAAGATATCCAAATATAAATGTGGGACTGTTACGGAAAAAGCCACCGAACGACGAATGCTGTTGAAGGGTGTCACAACAAAATAAATAGTATTAATGGAAACCCTCACCCTAGAATCAACTATTAGGTGGAGTGCTTGAAAAAGAAAGCAGAGCTCACAAACTGCATGTACATGAAATTGGAAATGAGTCTTGAAGGTAAGAAGAGGAAGAAGAAGAACTTGAAGCTGGACGACAGGATAGAGAGAATCGTAAAGAATTATGAAGAGACTGGCAACATTAGGCCTTGCTTGAAAGCCATTGCCCATATTCAGAAACTGGACTAAAATATGTTAAAAATAGTGTATTAAGAAACTATGAAGACCACTGAGTCCTCGCAGATTACTGAGTTAAAATTATTAAAACACTGAAGCAGCATTATCGGAGCTAATATTAAGTTGTAATTGTAAATAGTGTACATTAGTTCAGCGTGTTTAGGCTGATTTTACACACGCCAGAATGGTAAATGGTCATCTGTCATTTTGACGGTCCAAAGCCTGTGCAAAGTGTGATGGGAATCAGCCTATAATGTAAAAATTAAAAAGCATTTCAAGCCTTACAAAAGTATCCCTATTGCTGTCACTTTAAGATAACCTTTTTCTACCTTTCAATATTGTGACCATACTATTAAATAATTGTGAGTTCTAAAATTATTTTCTGAAGCTTCAGAGTCGCAACTATCACCTAAAATATCATGGTTTGTTAAAGTTGTAGTATACGCTTTTGTAAAAGAAAATGGGAACTGAACCTTTGAATTGCACCTAAAATTGACATCCCAAAACTGATCTGATACTAAGGTTGACAACTTTAGCACCTCAAATATTTTTTATTTAAGTTTAGCTGCAAACATTTATAGAAGATGGCAATCTACTCAAGTGCATTTAGATATATTCCTTTAAAAATTAAAATTTCTTACTAAATTGTTGATTATCATTAAACAGGCCAGTAAAAGCAAGGAGCTTACTACTGAAAATTAACTGTTACTAAAGAACATCACAAACAAATGTATTAGACCTACTTTTCTTATGCACTAGAGACTTTTTGAAAAGATGTTTGATCATTTCCTCTGTCACTGACAGTGTAATTTGAGTTGCTTTGCAACACCAGGGATATCTACTTCTAAATTATGTTTGCACTGCTCTCATTTCGAATTCTGGAATATTTACTTCGTCTTCATTGGTGAAGGAATTTTGGAAAATACATTTAGTAACTCCACTTTAGTGGAACTGTCATCAGTAACATTACCGTCGCTGTCGCGCCTTTCCGCTGGATTCCTTAACATGGGACCAGAATCTCTTTGTATTTTACGCCACATTTCTGGAGCGAGTTTCGTTGTGGAAACTATTACATGCATCTCGCATTGAAATCCGTACCAAATTTCGAGCCTCAGAAAAATTTCACCAATCTTGGAGATCTTGTGTTCGTCTAAATTATACGTGCCTTTTGCGGTGCTCCTGCAGCAGCTCTCTGTCGTGTTTTGTGTACCATGGGGGATCAGTTCCGTCTATTATTAATTTATTTGGTATGAACATCTCGAGTGCTGTTGATACTATTTCTTTGAACTTAAGCCACATATGGTCGTCATTTACATAGTGTGGAAGGATTGGAGACTATCTCAGCTGCTTTTATAAATAGATATATTTCGCGTTTAGTTTTGGTGAATTTTTTTGTTACGGAAGTGAGCCTCGCTATGACTTAGTGTTCACTAATCCTTGTATCCATCGTGAAGCTCAGGATTATTTGTGGCTAAGAGGTCAAGTGTGTTTTCGTAACCATCTACAATTTGAATGACCTCGTCGACTAATTGTTAAAAATGATTTTAAAAAAAGCATTTAGAACAATTACGGAAGTTTTTTCTATTTACAATAGGGTATGAAAATGTATTTTTGTCAACATACGGAAGGTAGACTGAAGTCACTGCCATTACGAGGTGCATTCAAGTTCTAAGGCCTCCGATTTTTTTTCTCCGGACTGGAAAGAGATAGAAACATGCGCATTGTTTTAAAATGAGGCCGCGTTCACGGTCTATACGTCCCAGAGATGGCAGCACCGTCGGCAGATGGAATTTTACCGCCAGCGGCGAGAATGAGAACTGTTTTAAATACTTAAAATGGCGACGTTTTCCTTACTTGAACAGCGTGCAATCATTCGTTTTCTGAATTTGCGTGGTGTGAAACCAATTGAAATTCATCGACAGTTGAAGGAGACATGTGGTGATGGAGTTATGGATGTGTCAAAAGTGTGTTCATGGGTGCGACAGTTTAATGAAGGCAGAATATCGTGTGACAACAAACCGAACCAACCTCTGGCTCGCACAAGCTGGTCTGACGACATGATTGAGAAAGTGGAGAGAATTGTTTTGGGGGATCGCGAATGACTGTTGAACAGATCGCCTCCAGAGTTGGCATTTCTGTGGGTTCTGTGCACACAATCCTGCATGACGACCTGAAAATGCGAAAAGTGACATCCAGGTGGGTGCCACGAATGCTGACGGACGACCAGATGGCTCCCCGTGTGCCATGTTGCCAAGCAATGTTGACGCACAACGACAGCATGAATGGGACTTTCTTTTCGTCGGTTGTGACAATGGATGAGACGTGGATGCCATTTTTCAATCCAGAAACAAAGCGCCAGTCAGCTCAATGGAAGCACACAGATTCACCGCCACCAAAAAAATTTCGGGTAACCGCCAGTGCTGAAAAAATGATGGTGTCCATGTTCTGGGACAGCGAGGGGTAATCCTTACCCATTGCGTTCCAAAGGGCACTACGGTAAGAGGTGCATCCTACGAAAATGTTTTGAAGAACAAATTCCTTCCTGCACTGCAACAAAAACGTCCGGGAAGGGCTGCGTGTGTGCTGTTTCACCAAGACAACGCACCCGCACATCGAGCTAACGTTACGCAACAGTTTCTTCGTGATAACAACTTTGAAGTGATTCCTCATGCTCCCTACTCACCTGACCTGGCTCCTAGTGACTTTTGGCTTTTTCCAACAATGAAAGACACTCTCCGTGGCCGCACATTCACCAGCCGTGCTGCTATTGCCCCAGCGATTTTCCAGTGGTCGAAACAGACTCCTAAAGAAGCCTTCGCCGCTGCCATGGAATCATGGCGTCAGCGTTGTGAAAAATGTGTACGTCTGCAGGGCGATTACGTCGAGAAGTAACGCCAGTTTCATCGATTTCGGGTGAGTAGTTAATTAGAAAAAAAATCGGAGGCCTTAGAACTTGAATGCACCTCGTATTGTATGAGTAGGGTACCTATTTATGATGAGACTCAAGTTTTCTTTGAACTTTTCAGCAACTGTTTCATCTGAGACAGGGTGTCGATAAAAGGAGCAAGTTAATAATTTATTGTCGAATATAGCCTCTGCCCATGCTAAGTCATAGGAACTATTTGCTTCAATGTCGATTGTGAGCTTGAACACACATTACATTATTTTTCCTTAAGTTGTCCTCCTTGGTTCTGTTGAAGTGCAGATAATTACAATTACGGCTTTTCCCTCCAGAACCTAGGATGCTTTCTCTGTGACCCTGTCAATACCAGAGCTAAACAATGTAGAACAACAAAGTACTTTAGAAGCGTAGCATTCTGTATTACTTCATTTCCTTATTTCTAACATTTTAAAATTGTACGTTGACTTTAGATGACATGTCAATCATAGATGTTCTTATTTATATTTAGTAAACACGTTTTCAGTTATGTTTTGAACATTATCCCACTGCACTTTATTTACTAATGTTTTTAGAGAGTAAATTAATATGGAGTATGTCGTTCTTCTTTTCAAACATTCACATACCCATTTATTCTTTCCTTATTGTCTTTTGGGTATGCAGTTGTAGTAATTAAAGTAGGCACAAATGCAGTGATCAAAAAGAAATGATTAGTGTACATTCGCATTCTCGTTACATCGTACCTTTCTTGTTGCTCCCGTGGCGATGGACTGTTTCTATCGCAATCAGTAAGCGTGAAAGGAAACTACCGTACAGACAGAGGAATCTATAATTATACTTGGCAGAACTTACTACATACTGACAAAATCGTCGGTATTGCTTTCGTTTCCCAAAAGTTATAAATATTTCGATTTCGGAAAAGAAACTCTGTATTTCACGAAGATGAAGAAGATCCCTTACGTACTGGTCGTATCGAGTAAGTTGTGGAGACGGCGGTTTGGAAGCGGACAGAAGTACGAGAAAGGGCGTCCCTTACCTGAGGGATCGCTACTCAAGCTACCTGGCGAAGGGGCAAGTGTGGCAAATGTCCGGCGTGGCAAATGTCCGGCGTGGAAAATGTCCGGCATTCTTAAATTTCACTTGACTAACCATCCACCGTAGACTTGATTGTAATCCTAAATAGTACCGAACTTTGAATCGGAATCGGACGATTTTCGTATTACTGACCAACATCGTAACGTATGTGTAGGAGCAATTTTGTAAAGAAATGTCCAATTAAACTTTCATATTATTGTGCTTAGGATTAATGTGAAGAAACTTCCAATTAAACTTTCATAATATTGTGCTTAAGATTAATTTTCTTTCAGAGAGTTAATATTTAACATTGTTGTGTAAAAACTTATTTCACTTTCGATGTTGGCAAGATGCGTTATCCATTGCGCTGTTTCTGTGTTGGTGAGTTGAAAACTGTGTGAAAAGCTGTAATGTGGTGAAAAATATTACAACATTAAACTTGTCATTTCACCTCTGACAGTTGTTCTCAATTCCAGAATAAGCAAGCAATAACAATAAACCCCCCGCAACCTCACACCCTGTTGCCGTCGTCACCGGAAAGCAGAGCACCGTCCCAAACAGCATCCGTCGCCCAGTGCTCACCTGCAGGCGTTTGCCTTCTTGCAGAAAACACTTTTACGACCCCCTCGCTATTCCACCTCTGTCACCCTGGCGTTCTCACAGTCAGCCAGCGGGCTCAGCTAGCAGAGAGAGTACAGGCAGCTTTCACAACCGTATAGAAATGAAACGAAGAAGTTGTTTACTTATTAAATTCACAATCGTTGGTGAGCTATACATTGAAGGAAAGAAAATCAAAAAGGTAAACACTTTCTGTTATTTGGGATCCATTTTAGAAATCGAGGGAAAATCAGAGTCAGAAATCAATAAAAGAATTAGTAGCGGACGGAGGGTCATTGGGATGCTTAACTCAGTCTTATGGAGCAGGAATGTAATGAACAGAACTAAAAAATTAATATACACATCCATATTAGAGAGTGTGGTTCTTTATGGAACGGAGACCTGGACAATTAACATGAAGCACATTAAAAAATTACAAGCTCTAGAGATGGACTTTTGGAGAAGATCGGCAAGAATCTCCAGGAAAGAAAAGATACGGAACACCGAAGTAATAAGGAGAATGGAAATAAAAGAAAGAATATATGACGTAATGGATAGGAAGAAATTACAGTGGTATGGGCATGTACGACGAATGGAGGAAGCCAGAATACCAAAACTGATACTGGAGTGGGAACCGGAGGGGAGAAGAAGAAGAGGACGACTTGTGACCACCTGGCTCCAAAATGTACAGCACACAATGAGGAGAATGGACACAGAGGAAGAGGACACGCAAGATCGAAACACCTGGAGAAATATTTTGAGAGTATAGTTTAAGAACGTTTATTGTTTGTATTGTATTTTCCAAGTAAATTATTATGTTGGAGATAAGCCTCTGTAATGAGGAAAACCTCAAAAATAAAAAAAATAAAAAATCGTTGGTGTTTCTTTCAGTCACGTGCATACTTTCGTGTGTCACTTGTAATTTCAATTGACTTAGTATTCTAATTTAAAGAGTGAAAACTTATGACACAATATACGAAATACATGCTTCACGGCTATTGGTGAAAAATAACGCATAAAGAAGAAGCCGCTGCACCTTGCCTTTCTAGAACTCGAAAGGCTTTCGATTGGGTGCCACATGACCTAATCTGGCAAGCACTTTGAGGCCATGGCATCCTGGAGTACCTTGTTAACTTGGTACTGCTGCTGTATGTACTGAGGGAGCTATGTCCAAGCAGCTGCAGGAGCATCAAATGACTTACCGCTATTTTGTCGAAAGTCGACATGTTGAGAAACGTGGCTGTTGTACTAAGGTTTATAATTTATAAAAAAAAAAACAGCTACCAGCCACATGTATGGTTAAAAAGGTTTATTATCTTCAGACCATGGCCGGTTTCGGATTTTTCTTTACAAATCCATCTTCAGATGGCAGTTACAAGCATTCTAAGTTGGACCTAGTTTTGTTTTTGTTATTCGTTTGCTGCACTGGGAAAAAAAAGAAATATTTTTGTTGTCATATCGGTAATGGTATTTTTACAAAAGATTTACTTCTTTTACAAAATCTAATTACTCATGAGATAGTTTTCTGTTTTAAACTTAGTAAACGTGCAGGTTATTGTACTTACGAGCTATGTAGTTCTGCCTGACGAAATATTCGTGCGTTTACGTTTTCGTGCGCAAGCTTAATACACTTTTCAATATGCACTATGTGAGTGCTATTCCAGGCAATGGACGTCACTTCCAACCTCATCATCTTAATTACACACGCAGCACACACGAATAACGTTTACAAAACGTGGCCCAGCTTCATATTACAAACGAGAACAATATTTGCAAAGAGCTTACAGTCATTTTTGTAAAAATACCATTAATCTTCCCATAAACTACCAATATTCAAATAGGTTTTCTGAATGCGTATTTTTCCTTAAACACCTCATATACACTGAAGGAAAAAAATCGCAGTACCAAGAAGGAGTTGTGCAACATAAACGAATGTTGGTAAGCGTGTTTCTACAGCTGAAAGATGATGTCTGATCAAATTTAGCGCCAGTGGCATAACAGTGGCGCTAGCAGCACCGCTATGAGGATGGAAATCAGGTGTGCTGTAACAGTAGAGAACGTTAGTTACCTTTGAGATCGGACATGATTAGTTGATGTTGCTGAAGAATGCCTTTAAAGGGGCTCCGGAAAGGCTCAAAATCATGAAAAGTTCAATTTTTACTTTTTTGCGTTTTCTGAATCTGCAGACTATTACCTTTTAATAGATATATAATTTATTCAATTCCGAAGACAACAACTACTTTTAAATTTTTTTTGAAATGAGTTCTACATGGGCGTGACCCACTGTGGCGCTGTTAAACTGCTGTCAAATGGTGTTATTATTAACGTCCGTGTTCATCAGGTACATTTTAGCGATGTGAGATAAAGTATGTGTTGTGGCTAACCTGTGATGGTTCAATATATATCGCTGGTGTGATTGTCGATTGTTTCATGTTTATTTACTCTGTCGTTATCTCGAAAATATTCGTAATTAATTCTGTTTCTTGAGTCTCTGTTTTGTTGAAGTATAATAATGAGTAAAAGTAAAGTTATTAGAAATCCTCTGAAGGCTTTTAAGAAAAGGAGAAATGTTGGAAAGCCAAAGGTATGTGTTATTACTGTAAATAATAACATTCTAACATGGTACGAGCGATGCTTGCTTTAGACGAGGAACGCCTTCGGGCTGCAGACAGGGCTGTAAAGAGTCTAGAAATACAAGCAAGAGTAAACAGGAGGAGGAACAAGAGGAAGCTGGAGGAGGAGTTTGCAGAGGATGAAGATAATCCATCCTATGGACCTGGAATGCACTAAAAAGTTAATCCAATCTTTGTCGCTCGATTCCCAAAACTTTTATTTTCTCATACTAATTACATGTTTTCTAAGGATCTTCCAAACATATTTGTTTCAAACTTTCAGTAAATGTTACACAGTACCTTCTGCATAATTTAACACAGCCTTTTTCCAAAAATACTGTATATTTTTGAATATACAAATAAAAAATTGCAAAAAAATGTTGTGAATTTTCATTACAATTGAAAAAAATCATGTTTAATAACTGAACTAAAATTTTGTAAAATCCCAGTGTTAAGTTGTAGCCCATATTCCAATAAATAATCTGTAAAAAGTTCAACTTCCTACCTCAAATAGTTTGTGAGGAAAGATGTAATTTATAAGCGTTATTTTAACATTGCAAGTATAGGGCGTTCCGGAGCCCCTTAAGCTGACAAAGAAGCCATTATCAACACCTCCCTGCTTTGAACGGGACGGCGTAATAGGGCTACGAGAATCTGGGTTGGCACCACGGCGACACAACGAACTGTTACGAATCGGTTACTTCAAGCACAGCTCCGAGCCAGACGCCCAGTAGAGTGCATTCCACTGACCCCCAAATACCGCCATTTGCGACTCCAGTGGTGTCAAGCGAGAGCTCATCGGAGGTCAGGGTGGAGGCCTGCTGTGTTTTCTGATGAAAGCTGGTTCTCCCTCGGTGCCGGTGATGACCGTGTGTTGGTTAGGAGGAGGCCAGTTGAGGGGCTGCAACCAACCTGTCTGCGTGCTGGACACAGTGGACCTGCACATGGAATGTGGTGCAGCAAGCACCCTGACTGCAAATTTGTACGTCAGTCTGGTGATACGACCTGTTTTCCTGCCGTTCATGAACAGCATTCCAGGTGGTGTTTCCCAACAGGATAACGCTCGCCCATATGCCGCTGTTGTAGCCCAACATGTTTTAGAGAGTGCCGTCATGTTGCCTTGTTGTTGTTGTTCTGGTCTTCAGTCCTGAGACTGGTTTGATGCAGCTCTCCATGCTACTCTATCCTGTGCAAGCTTCTTTATCTCCCAGTACCTACTGCAACCTACATACGTCTGAATCTGCTTAATGTATTCATCACTTGGTCTCCCCCTACGATTTTTACCCTCCACGCTGCCCTCCAATACTAAACTGGTAATCCCTTGATGCCTCAGAACATGTCCTACCAACCGATCCCTTCTTCTGCTCAAGTTGTGCCACAAACTTCTCTTCTCCCCAATCCTATTCAATACTTCCTCATTAGTTACGTGATCTACCCATCTTATCTTCAGCATTCTTCTGTAGCACCACATTTCGAAAGCTTCTAGTCTCTTCTTGTCCAAACTATTTACCGTCCATGTTTCGCTTCCATACATGGTTACACTCCATACAAATACTTTCAGAAATGACTTCCTGACACTTAAATCTATACTCGATGTTAACAAATTTCTCTTCTTCAGAAACGCTTTCCTTGCCATTGCCAGTCTACATTTTATATCCTCTCTATTTCGACCATCATCAGTTATTTTACTCCCCAAATAGCAAAACTCCTTTACTACTTTAAGTGTCTTATTTCCTAATCTAATTCCCTCAGCATCACCCGACTTAATTCGACTACATTCCATTATCCTCGTTTTGCTTTTGTTGATGTTCATCTTATATCCTCCCTTCAAGACACCATCTATTCCGTTCAACTGCTCTTCCAAGTCCTTTGCTGTCTCTGACAGAATTACAATGTCATCGGCGAACCTTAAAGTTTTTATTTCTTCTCCATGGATTTTAATACCTACTCCGAATTTTTCCTTTTTGTTTCCTTTACTGCTTGCTCAATATACAGATTGAATAACATCGGGGAGAAGCTACAACCCTGTATGTTGCCTTGGTCTGCTCGATTACCAGATCTGTCACCAGTCGAGCACATGTGCGACACCATCGGACGACAACTCCACAAACAGCGCAAACCGTCCCTGTTTGGACCGAGCGACAGGCGTGGAACTCCATCCCAGAAACTCACGTTCAGACAATTCTCGTATTCGTTGAGTTGAGGTATGCAGATTTTACTCTGAAAAATAAGACGACGAAGTGCTGTCTAACTGCGGGGCATAGACACTACTTGGTCAAGCTACAGGAATAGCTCGGTGCTTGCCGCTGCGCCTGTGACAGTGAAGTAGCATACTTCTGGACTGTGGACATATCACGTACTCAGAGGAGCAGCCGTTCTCGAATTCGTACTCACGCGTCTGCACGGATTTGTAAACAGTCGTAAATAGCGGATCGCTTCCCCTCTGCTGTTCAAAGACAGCAAGGAGCGTGTTGAACGCTCTGTTATGAAATTCTGACACACTTTGAACGACGGTAAACACCATTAGCGGAGCAGGAAGGGTTATGAAAGCCGATGGTTGTGGTGTAGACTACATGAGAATCAATGGAAGCTGGTAGCGAGCTGTCAGTGCGACTGAAAGTAGAGTTACACTGAATGGAGGGGCGTGGGTTGTGCAAGCTGCTAGAGAACACTGCACGTCTTTAAAAATATCTGACATGTTCAGGGCTGTGGCGTTGGTGCACGAGTTGATATAACTTAACTATTGTAAATAAGTCGTGTTGCTTCCCTAGCAATAAATTGCCTCTACGAGTGATTCGTGTCTTCTGACTCCCCTCACACTTAGACGTAAGATGGCCCATTGGACAGCCCGTCAAGAACTGAGAACAACCATGGAAACAGGAAGAAGGAGTACTGGACTGTGAAAGAAGAAGAAAAATACAAACAGTGAACTGTCCAATCTCAAGATGTGCAGCATCAAGCTCATATGCGTCGTGGATATTTGGGTACAGTGTTGGAGTGCGAAAGGAGACGTCCATGTTAAAATCCCGATCGTTCCCCCTCCTCTTTTTTTTTCTTCACAAAGAAATTCAAAGTAGGAGGACGTCTCATCAACACCATCAAGTATGCAGACAACCTGGTAGTGCTCGCCGAAAATCAGAGACAGCTGCAACACATGATGAACAATTTGATGGTAACGGGAAGAAAATACGGCATGGAAATCAACATCAAAAACTCAAAAGTGATGCACATATCAAACACTTGACGATAACTGTTGACAATCGGGAACTGGAAAAATGGTTCAAATGGCTCTGAGCACTATGGGACTCAACATATTAGGTCATAAGTCCCCTAGAACTTAGAACTACTTAAACCTAACTAACCTAAGGATATCACACACACCCATGCCCGAGGCAGGATTCGAACCTGCGCCGTAGCAGTCCCGCGGTTCCGGACTGCAGCGCCAGAACCGCTAGACCACCGCGGCCGGCTGGGAACTGGAAAATGTGAATCGGTTCAACTACCTGGGAAGTTTTATCACAAAGGATGCCCACTGCACCAACGAAATCCGAACGAGAATCGCCATGGCCAAAGCTGCTTTCAACAAGAAGAGGACTCTGCTGACCAGCAAGTTGAGTTTGGCATTGAGGAAAAAACTGATAAGTGCTACATTTGGAGCATTGTACTGTATGGAGCAGAGACATGGACCATGAGAAAGAAGGAGAAAAAACACTCAGAGAGCTTTGAAATGTGGTGCTGGAGGAGAATGGAAAAGATCAAGTGGACAGATCGCATAAAAAATGACGATGTACTGCGAAGAGTAGGAGAGCAGTACTCTGCGTACAGTTCTTCAGAGAAAGGCCAACTGGATTGGACATGTACTGAGACACGAGGGACTCATACATGATGTCATCGAAGGGAAACTCAGAAGAAACGCAGGAGGAGGAAGAAGAAGAATTCAACATCTGGACGACATGAAAGATGGAAGGAGATACAACAAACTGAAGGAAGAAGCTGAAGACAGGGAACAGTGGAATCAGAGATTCTCCGTACGAAGACATGGACCTGCCACTAGGCATAATACTACATAATAATAATAACAACAATAATAATAAAATTACTTTCGGGTCCGGTCTCTGACGTGTCTTTTCTGCTTCTGTAATCTTGGCAATTGTCATACTGTAGGCTATTTATAAAATATGGCATACGGTAAGACTATATTACCTTCGCAAGTAAATGTGATGAATAGGGAGAGCAGGCGAGAAGCCGCATCGACCTTTGACAGAAATGTAAACCACAAATAAGGAATTCAAAAGTCATAACTTCCAAAACGGAAGGCAAAAGTCATATAATGTGGCACTTTTGTAGTACAAATAGGAAGTACGCACTTCTGGAGGTCCCTTTCTTGCACCTCGCTGTTGCGAACGGACGTTAGACCACGACACAGACACCAATCTGAGCACAGCGTACAGACACGCCAATAACCGGACGGACAGTTCATATTTTTGAGGAAAAAAATTCTGGGTACGAGAGAGATTTGAATACACAACTCCTCTTTCGTAGTCCAAGACCGTAACCACATAACCACTACGCCGCGGCTATGCAACTATGCTGGACGCTGCACATCTTGGACCATTCGCTGTTTCTGTTTTGTTTCTTTTTTCACAGTTCAGTACGCCGTCCTCCTGTTTTCACGCTTGATCTGTGTTCAGTTCTTGACGGACTACCCAGTGGACCATCTGAGTGGAGTTTCACTCGTTAGCAAATGTTTTGAAGTTTCTTTCATGTATTATAAACAACTGTTGGTCGACACCGAATGAAAATTTGGCAGGTTGGCTGGATTGGTCGGATGATTCGAGGGGGGGGGGGGGGGGCGCAAACAGCGAGGTCATCGGTCCCGTCGGATTAGGGAAGGAGGAGGAAGTCGGCCGTGCCCTTTCAAGGGAACCGTCCCGCCATTTGCCTGAATCGATTTGGGGAAATCACAGAAAACCTAAATCAGGATGGCAGGACGCAGGTTTGAAACGTCGTCCTCCCTTATGCGAGTCCGGTGTGCTAACCACTGCGCCGTCTCGCTCGGTAAAATTTGGCAGATATTTGTTGTTACACTCTGTGAAAGCTACGACCTAAAACAAGGATTGCAGAAAACAGTGATAATCGAGTGAAATGGAGCAGTGAAGAATCGAGATCAGTGCAGCAGTCAACGATAGCCATTTTGCTATTTGTGCAGGAAAACAGCAGACGACAGCAGAAGTAGAGAGGAGAAAAGAGGCAACCTGACAATAGCAGAAAAAGGTTTTCTGAAGAAAAATATACTCAGCCGAAACATAACGACCTGCGCCCACTGAATGCCACCTGATGGCGTTGTGGACACATGATGCGGCAAGGAAAGTACAAAAGCAGAACAGTGTCGAATGGGAAATCATTATATCAGCTATAAGAGACACAAATGTGGGAATTAACTGAAATAAGCGACTTTGACCGTGGGCACATTTTATGGCCCGGCGCCATGGACGAGCATCTCAGAAACATAGACGTTAGTCAGTCGTTCGCGTGCTGCTGTTGTGAGCATCTACGGAAAGCTCCTGAAGGCCGGTAAAAGCACGAGCGAGCGACAAATACTTTAAACGTGCGTTTACCTCAATTCAGGTTACTTTCTAACAATGTACCTCTTCAGCGCGAGGCTGCGAAAGGCCAATAACGTTTACTCCGTTCGACGCCCCCGCTCATTGTCTACTAAGTAACCACAGTATTGGCTGATAATGGCAAAGCGGGCGGAACTGGAGGTATCCAATAGTGAGCACAGCATGAGCCTACGGAGCACACATGAACTGCTTAGTCGACGAGTAACTCACAACACTGCTACAGTGCTAGTGGTGTTGATGCAAAGTAGAGCAATAACTACGATAAACAATGCAAACATTCCATTATATCTACAACAACAGTTGCCGAGGTTGACATTTCGTCTTAGAGGAACCCAAGAAATTTCGCAGAATGAGATAGACGTGGCAGATGAGATACGAGGGTGAGTCAAATGAAAACCTTAAATTTGTTAATAACAAATCGAGATTTCGCGCCGTCATCCTGTTGTAAGTTGGTAAGCGTGCTACAAAGAGCGTGCAGAATGGCCTGTAGGTGGCAGCATAGTGCACATGAACACATACCGTCGCAGTATCAGTATAAAGACGGCCGCCCCACTTGTGACTTGTACCAGGGACGAACAGCGTTCTGTTTTTCGGTTTTTGCGTGATGAAGGTGTGAAATCTATTGAAATTCATCGACGAATAAAGGTTCAGTACGGTGATGCATGTTTGTCGCAGCAGCAAGTCTACGAATGAAGGAGGAAGTTCGAAATTGGTGTGACTTCAGTGGAAGATGCTCCTCGTCCAGGTCAGGCACAATGAGTTGTGACTCCACACAACACTGCAGCAGTTGAAGTCATAGTGAAGGGAAACCGTCGAGTGACACTGAATGACATTGCAGCATGTTTACAGATTAGTTCAAAAATGGCTCTGAGCACTATGGGACTTAACATCTGAGGTCATCAGTCCCCTAGAACTTAGAATTATTTAACCTAACTAGCCTAAGGACATCACACACATCCATGCCCGAGGCAGGATTCGAACTTGCGACCATAGCGGTCGCGCGGTTTCGGACTGAAGCACCTAGAACCGCTCAGCCACTGAGGCCGGCTACAGATTAGTCATGGATCAGCACACTACATTGTGCATGATGTGCTCCAGTTTCACAAAGCGTCTGCAAGATGGGTGCCACGGCAGCTGACTCCTGAAATGAGAGAACGACGTGTTGCTTGTGAAGAACTTCTTCAGCGCTTTGAACGAGACGGTGATGGCTTCCTTGCAAGAATTATTACTGGGGACGAAATCTGGCTTCACTTTCACCAAACGGAAACGAAGAGAGCAAGCAAGGAACGGTGCAATTTCTCATCACCAAAACCAAAGAAGTTTCGAACAGAACCATCGCCGGCCGGAGTGGCCGAGCGGTTCTAGGCGCTACAATCTGGAACCGCGCGACCGCTACGGTCGCAGGTTCGAATCCTGCCTCGGGCATGGATATGTGTGATGTCCTTAGGTTAGTTAGGTTTAAGTAGTTCTAAGTTATAGGGGACTGATGACCTCAGAATTTAAGTCCCATAGTGCTCAGAGCCATTTGAACAACCGAGCGAGGTGGCGCAGTGGTTAGCACACTGGACTCGCATTCGGGAGGACGACGGTTCAATCCCACGTCCGGCCATCCTGATTTAGGTTTTCCGTGATTTCCCTAAATCGCTCCAGGCAAATGCCGGGATGGTTCCTTTAAAAGGGCACGGCCAGCTTCCTTACCTAATCCAATGAGACCGATGACCTCGCTGTTTGGTCTCTTCCTCCAAAACAACCAACCATTTGAACAGAACCATCAGCAGGGAAGGTTATGCTGACTCTGTTTTAGGACGAAAAAGGCGTCATTTTGGAGCATTACATGCCTAGAGGGACCACTGTCACCAGCGCATCATAAACAGATCTTCTAAAAAATAATCATCTGCGGCCTGCACTCAAATCAAAGCGACGTGGATTGCTGTCAGCAGGTGTCCTTTTGTAACATGACAATGCAACGCCCCACACTGCCCTTACAACAGTTGCAACAATCACAGACCTGCACTTTGAGTGTCTTCCACATCCACCATACTCACCAGACCTTGCCCCAAGTGATTTGCATATTTTTGGACCACTCAAAGACGCGATGGGAGGAAAGAAGCTCCGTTCTGATGAAGAGGTACGCCACGCGGTGCATGAGTGGTTGCGCGGACTACCAAAAGAATTTTTTTCTAAAGGAATTTATGCACTTTGTATACGCTGGAGGACTTGCATTGAGCGTGGGGGAGATTACGTTGAAAAGTGATACAGCTTTGTACCGCTTCTGCACAATAAATAATATTTTAAAAAATTTTAAGGTGTGTCGAGTCACGTAATTCATCGTACCTGTCTGACAGAGAGCCACAAATGCCGTCTCCAGTGAAACGTAGTAAAGGACAGTTGTTGTCAAAGGATCGGGTAATCAACATAATTACGTACATGGATGATCATCCGCAGCACAGTAAAAAAAAATTATAAACAGCTTTCGAATAAGTCCGCAGCAATATGACCGTGTAGTGCATAAGAAAAATTACAGATATTTAGGGGATGGCAAGGCGTACTTGTCACAAAAACTGGGGTCTGAGCGTTTCAAGGATGCTCGATATAATTTACAGGATCTACGAGATAGTGGCCTACTACTTTACGCACATCAAATCGCGCGCGACATAGATTAAAGTGATTTCAAGGGAAGCAGTGGATGGCTGCATAACTTCAAACAGTTCTACAGAGCTGGAACATTTAAGATAACGAAATTTCAAATAACTGGTCAACTTCACGATGCCCAGAAAACTGCGGAATCGGCCAGAAATTTTGTAGATGAGATAAACTAACTTATTCCATCATTAAGTAAGGAATTCGTTTTCAACGCCGACCAGTCGGCATTTGAAGAGAAAATGCATATAAAAGGAAACCTGGAAATTAGATGTACCAAGAGAGTTGTATCAAGATCAACTCTCATCAGTACCTTAACGCACTCGCATACACTTATGCAGACTGTTAGTCTGGACGGTAAATTGGAAAGTTATTTGTTGTGCTCCGAGAAACTGGAGGTGATCTGCCCGCTGCGATTCTTTCTCGTACGCACGATCTCTCAATAGCAGTAGGAAACATTCATGTCACAGCAAGCAACAGTGGGCAAATGAGGATAAGAGAACTACTACTATGGAATGAGCACTGCTTTTGGGCACTAGCTTCTCAAAGTAACTTCTTTTTACTTGATACCTGTTCTACACGTACAGAGTGTTCGGGGAGGAAAGGTGAAGATTTCACACAGTGATAGTATAAGTAATTCTGAAAAAAAAAATGTTATATGGACATAGGTCCGCAAATGCTTCGTTAGGGAGGTATGGGTTTTGAAAGGAACTTTAATTCTGCAAAATCGATGTGCACACTCTGAACGTATACGCAATACAACTGAACCGTAAAGTGATTTTTTTTGGGAACAATGTTACAAAGAAGTACAGTTATGTTACACATTTTTACATAACGTTTATTTACTTTGCATTTAGAACATAATGCATTACAACATACATGTTACATGTATTCAGTTGAAAAAGACGTACAACGTCTTTTACAAACGGCTTTAACATTTATCGTACAGACGTTGAGCAGTTCACAGAACAGGTTCGAATATCCCATGAACGTCAACGCACTTTTGCGCTCTAGCGGCAACTTGTTGTGTTGCTTGTTCAGTTGCCTGTGGTTGGTTCCTAATCAATTCAGCAGCGTCCATGATGCGACGAAGCAGTTCATCTCGTTTATTTACCTTCACTTTGTGCACTTCTGCATTCATCCAATCCTACAAACTGAAATCTAAAGGTGTAAGTTCAGGTGATCTTGGAGGACAGTTAATTTCATCCGCCACGGCGAATCCCGCAATTAAAGTAGGTGCGGTTGAGATGGTCCCTCACACGTAAGGTAACATGTTGAGGGGCACCTTAATGTTAAATTAATTCCAGTTCGCCTGGCTAAACGAACGTCTTCCAATGGTTCCACAAATGAATTTTCCAAAACATTCAGGTACCTGTCTCCTGTCAAGCGCTGATTGATAATAAATGGACCTGTCAAAAGGTTACCGATCATGCCGCACCAAAGATTTATGGCGAAACGAACTTGGAAATTGCTACCCACTGAAGCGTGTGTATTTTCCCGTGGCCATCGATGATTATTGCGTGTGTTGTTTATTCCATGTTGTGAAAACTGGGCTTCGTCAATCAATAGTATATATGGAAGTAAATAACTATTCTCAATTACCCAGTGATAGAACTGAAGTCGTTGGGCATTGCCGCCAACGTAGAGATTTTGGACACGCTGTATGGATACAGGTTTTCTGCATGTAATGTTTCCCATACTCGTGTCTGTGGGACGTTTATACCCAGGGACATTCTTCGTATTCTCGTACTGGGACTTTCCTAAACACTTGCGATAATTTCTTCCTGTTCTTGCAAAGTTTGTTGACGTGCACGCTCGGACGAGAAATATCTACTTGGAAGAGAGCCTGTTGCACGCAAAGTGATAAACACTTTGGTAAACACCCCGGGATCAGGTAATCGTCGAGTCGGAAAGCACCTGTGGTATTCTTCTCTTGCAGCGTCGCAGAATCTATAAATATACACCATATGTGCGTATTTCTCATTACTGTAGACGTGTGGTATTGATAGCAGCGCTTGTACGAACACAGTTAACACCATACACTACATCTATCTACATCTACATCCATACTCCGCACCTGACGGTGTGTGGCGGAGGGTACCTTGAGTACCTCTATCGGTTCTCCCTTCTATTCCAGTCTCGTATTGTTCGTGGAAAGAAGGATTGTCGATATCCCTCTGTGTGGGCTCTAATCTCTCTGATTTTATCCTCATGGTCTCTTCGCGAGATATACGTAGGAGGGAGCAATATACTGCTTGACTCTTCGGTGAAGGTATGTTCTCGAAACTTTGACAAAAGCCCGTAACGAGCTACTGAGCGTCTCTCCTGCAGAGTCTTCCACTGGAGTTTATCTATCATCTCCGTAACGCTTTCGCGATTACTAAATGATCCTGTAATGAAGCGCGCTGCTCTCCGTTGGATCTTCTCTATATCTTCTATCAACCCTATCTGGTACGGATCCCACACTGCTGAGCAGTATTCAAGCAGTGGGCGAACAAGCGTACTGTAACCTACTTCCTTTTTTTTCGGATTGCATTTCCTTAGGATTCTTCCAATGAATCTCAGTCTGGCATCTGCTTTACCGACGATCAACATTATATGATCATTCCATTTTAAATCACTCCTAATGCATACTCCCAGATAATTTATGGTATTAACTGCTTCCAGTTGCTGACCTGCTATTTTGTAGCTAAATGATAAAGGAGCTATCTTTCTGTGTATTCGCAGCACATTACACTTGTCTACATTGAGATTCAATTGCCATTCCCTGCACCATGCGTCAATTTGCTGCAGATCCTCCTGCATTTCAGTACAATTTTCCATTGTTACAACCTCTCGATACACCACAGCATCATCTGCAAAAAGCCTCAGTGAACTTCCGATGTCATCCACCAGGTCATTTATGTATATTGTGAATAGCAACGGTCCTATAACACTCCCCTGCGGCACACCTGAAATCACTCTTACTTCGGAAGACTTCTCTCCATTGAGAATGACATGCTGCGTCCTGTTATCTAGGAACTCCTCAATCCAATCTCACAATTGGTCTGATAGTCCATATGCTCTTACTTTGTTCATTAAACGACTGAGGGGAACTGTATCGAACGCCTTGCGGAAGTCATGAAACACGGCATCTACCTGGGAATCCGTGTCTATGGCCCTCTGAGTCTCGTGGACGAATAGCGCGAGCTGGGTTTCACATGACCGTCTTTTTCGAAACCCATGCTGATTCCTACAGAGTAGATTTCTAGTCCAGAAAAGTCATTATACTCGAACACAATACGTGTTCCAAAATTCTACAACTGATCGACGTTAGAGATATAGGTCTATAGTTCTGCACATCTGTTCGACGTCCCTTCTTGAAAACGGGGATGACCTGTGCCCTTCTCCAATCCTTTAGAACGCTACGCTCTTCTAGAGACCTACGGTACACCGCTGTAAGAGGGGGGGGGGGGGGGGGGCAAGTTCCTTCGCGTACTCTGTGTAAAATTGAACTGGTATCCCATCAGGTCCAAAGGCCTTTCCTCTTTTGAGCGATTTTAATTGTTTCTCTATCCCTCTGTCGTCTATTTCGATATCTACCATTTTGTCATCTGTGCTATCCGATCCGTCGCCAGTATACTACACAATGCGGCTTACACGGCACAACTGCGCAAACAACGGGTGGTTGTACTACGTACGTCACATGACCATAATAAGTGGTAGGTAGCGTGGCGTAAACATGGCATGTATCCGTGCATTGTTTGCAAGAAAATCAGTTACAGTCCAGTTGTATTGCGTATACGTTCACGTTGTGCACATCAATTTTGCAGAATTAAAGTTCCTTTCAATACTCATACGTCCCTAAGGAAGCATTTGCGGACCTATGTTCATATAAGATTTTTTGTTCAGAATTACTTACACTATCACTGTTTAAAATACTGACCTTTCCTTCCCAAACGCACTGTAGAAGTCATACTCCTTTAGAGCAAACTAGCCCTTCTGAAAAGTGTGACATTTCAATTCATATCTCTGGAACGACTGGACAAATTCAGCCTCTGGATGTTTTTCCATGCCGATAATAGAATATTACCGCAATATCTGCAGCTAGAACTTAAACCATAGTCAGTGTCACGATAAGCTCCACGACAGACTGTTTCTCATTCGGTTGCGTGCCGTAATGTTCCACCAGTTATCCCAGCATGAGTCTACATGCAGTCAAAATGGTTCAAATGGCTCTGAGCACTATGGGACTTAACATCTATGGTCATCAGTCCCCTAGAACTTAGAACTACTTAAACCTAACTAACCTAAGAACAGCACACAACACCCAGCCATCACGAGGCAGAGAAAATCACTGACCCCGCCGGGAATCGAACCCGGGACTACATGCAGTCCTTAAGAGTGGATCCCTAGTTTAACGTCCTCCACGGTTTATAGCACCCAAGTCATTCGCCTTCGATCTTGATGGTGCGAACCTTTGTGATCACTGTGAATTGCCATTTTTCATTCTGTGTTCATGGTGCAAGTTAACAGATTGTTTTGAACATATCTCGAACATCGACGATGTTCACTTTCTGAAGTGTAATACATACGTCCCTCAGAAGGTTGATCTCTGCTCCTTCCGGACATTCATCTTCTGTCGCTATCCTGATGCACATGGTGAGTCATTAGCAGCTAGTTTTCTTCCTGTTGTAATTATTAACACAACGCTTTCAAATGAGGCTTACTAAAGGCTGAAATTGCGACTCGCAGTCAAGGGGTTCCTTGTAAGATACGCCTCATAGTCAGTACTGCCTCGCGTGTCCCTTTCCCACATTTCTCCGGAATTCAAACTGATTCTCCACGAGGCCGTCTTCTAACCAAACTGCTTGCCTACGGAGTATCGCCTCAGTTGTGCGACTGGATTCGTGATTTCCTGCCAGAAAGGTCACAGTTCGTAGTAATAGACGGAAAGTCATCGAATAAAATAGAAGTAATATCCGGCGTTCTCCAAGGAAGTGTTATAGGTCCTCTGTTGTTCCTGATCTATATTAACGACATAGGAGACAATCTGAGTAGCCGTCTTAGGTTGTTTACAGATGATGCTGTCATTTACCGTCTTGGAAAGTCATCAGATAATCAAAACGACTTGCAAAATGATTTAGATAAGATATCTGTATGGTGTGAAAAGTGGCAATTGACCCTGAATAAGGTAAGGTGTGAAGTTATTCATATGAGTACTAAAATGAATCCGCTAAATTTCGATTACGCGATAAGTCACACGAATTTGAGGGCTGTAAATTCAACTAAATACTTAGGGATTACAATTGAAAATAACCTAAATTGGAACGATCACATAACTAATATTGTGGGTAGAGCAAACTATAGACTTCGATTCACTGGCAGAACACTTAGAAGGTGCAACAGGTCTACTAAAGAGACTGCTTACACCACGGCTGTCCGCCCTATTCTGGAGTACTGCTGTGCGATGTGGGATCCGCATCAGGTGGGACTGACGGATATCGAAAAAGTACAAAGAAGGGCATCTAGTTTTGTATTATCGCAAAATAGCGGAGATAGTGCCGCACACATGATACGTGAATTGGAGTGGCAATCATTAAAACAAAGGTGTTTTTCATTGCGACGGGATCTTCTCATGAAATTTCAATCACCAGTTTTCTCCTCCGATTGCGAAAACATTCTGTTGGCACCCACCTATATAGGGAGAAATGATCATCACGATAAAATAAGAGAAATCAGGGCTCGCAAAGAAAAATTTAAGTGCTCGTTTTTCCGGCGTGGCGTTCGAGAGTGGAAAGGCAGAAAGACAGCTTGAAGGTGGTTCATTGAACCCTCTGCCAGGCACTTTATTGTGAATAGCAGAGTAATCACGTAGATGTAGATGTAGATGTAGATCCTCCACCAGGCCGTCTTCTACCATTTTATTTTTCATTGTTCCGTAAGTAATACGTGTCAACATTTTGCAGTCTAGGTTATGTAACTACATTTTGTTCACTGTAAGGGTTCCTACACTCGAGATCAGGAAAAAGAGGACACCTTGAAGGACTAGAGACAGGACGTTCATATTCACAGGACATGTACATTAGTACGATGTGCAGAAATTATTAGAATTTGAACCATGTCGGTCCGCGGGTTTCATGTCGACGCAAGAGTACCGCCGGTAAAATGTACCTGCCGGTCTCTTTGTCTCTATAAACCGAAAGTAATGGATCAGTGTGATTTGAACAGACATGCATGATGCCTTGCAGTCGTATGCGCGAACCGTACCGTCAAATCAGTGAGTTTGAAATGTAAGTAGGCTGTTTAGATTTTGATATTGGTAATGCCACGTAGCGCTCTGTATGAAAATCACTGGCTGTGCTGTGTGCAGTCTGTGGCTAGTTTGCATTGATGTCTGCCATTGTAGTGTTGGGCAGCGGCAGCTGGATGTGAACAGCGCGTAGCGTTGCGCAGTTGGAGGTGAGCCGCCAGCAGTGGTGGATGTGGGGAGAGAGATGGCGGAGTTTTGTAATTTGTCATGAACTGCTATTTATATTATGACTATTAAGGTAAATACATTGTTTGTTCTCTATTAAAATCTTTCATTTGCTAACTATCCCTTTCAGTAGTTAGTGCCTTCCGTAGTTTGAATCTTTTATTTAGCTGGCAGTAGTGGCGCTCGCTGTATTGCAGTAGTTCAAGTAATGAAGATTTTTGTGAGGTAAGTGATCTCTGAAAGGTATAGTTTAATGTTAGTCAGGGCCATTCTTTTGCAGGGATCTTTGATAGTCAGATTGCGTTGCGCTGAAAAACATTGTGTGTCAGTTTAAGCACAGTCTTGTATAAATTGTTCTAATATGTAACGTCCCCTTAGAACAATTTATACACGACTGTGCTTAACCTGACACACAATATTATTTAGCGCAACCCAATCTGACTTTCAATAATCCCTACAAAACAATGGCCCTGACTAACTTTAACCTATACCTTTCAGAAATCACTTACCTCACAAAAATCTTCGTTACTGGAACTACTGCAATACAGCGAGCGCCACTACTGCCAGCTAAATAAAAGATTCAAACTACTGAAGGCACTAACTACTGATAGGGATAGTTAGCAAATGAAAGATTTTAATAGAGAACAAACAATGTATTTACCTTAATAGTGTTGAAAAAGCATAATATACATAGCAGTTCATAATATCCATTCTGTACTCAAAAATCCGCCATCTCATTTCCCCACATCCACCACTGCTGGCGGCTCACCTCCAACTGCGCAACGCTACGCGCTGTTCACATCCAGCTGCCGCTGCCCAACACTACAATGGCAGACAACAATGCAAACTAGCCACAGACTGCACACAGCACAGCCAGTGATTTTCGTATAGAGCGCTACGTAACGTTGCTAATAAGAAAACATAAACAGCCTACTTACAAAGAGGGCGCAGTATTGGCGTGAGAGAATGTGATACATCAATCCGGAAAACTGTTGTTCGTGTAGGACGAAGTGTTTTGGACAGTGCAACGGTTTTGTGCAGAATGGTTCACGGAAGGCCGTAGAACACGACGAGATGGGTAAGGCCGCACCACCCAGACCTCCCCGCGAAGACTGGCACGTCATCCGAATGAGATTGCACAACTGATACGCGTCCTCCTAGGCTCTGCTGCAACAGTGGAACAGTGAAACACATCGTACACCATCTGAGGTGCCAGTCCGTCGCCGTCTACTACGGTATGGGTTAAGTAAGCGTCGCCCACTTCTTCGCCCACCTTCGACGAATGTGCAGAAGCACGCTAGGCGGCAATGGCGTATTGAACGACGTCACTGGGGACAGGAGTGGCATCAGATAGTGTTTTCAGACGAATCCGGGCTCTGTTTGTTCGAAAATGCTGGCCACATTTTGGTTCCTCGCAGACAGGGAAGCGGCATCACAGTGACAGCATTCGCACAAGACATACAGCGCCAACTCAAAGGCTAACGGTGCGGGGTGCTGCTGGGTGCAACCAAAAATCACAGATGGTGCGTGTCCAGCGCACTGTGACCAGAGTGACCTACGTGAATGACACCCTGCGACCCGTAGCCATACCCTTTCTGCACACCACACCAGACGCCATTTTTCAGCAGGACAATGCACGACCACATGTTGCTGCACGAACACGTGCCTTCTTGGTGTCATAGGATGTCAATCATTTACCCTTGCCCGCCAGATCACAAGATTTGTCGCCAATCGAAAATGTGTTGAATATGGTGAACAACGGATGCAGCGTGTGAAGGCATTGCTAATTACGTATATAAATTTTTTTTCGTGATTTTCTTTAGATTTCTATTCTTTTTCTTTTGTTCATATGGGCATTTCTAATTGTGATTATGTAACATTCTACTGCGGTTTTTAAATCTAAAGATGTAATCGTGATTATTTCGTTTGCCAATGGATAAATATGTTTCTTCCTTTGTACCTGTGGTAAAGTTAGTAAAGTTCTCTTTTGGAATATTATTAATTGTGACAAATGCAGTCAATAACATTTATAAAGATTTATGTAATTTACGATAACGAAATCACATCTATAGACAGGGGACAGCGATAGTGATATCGATAGTAGAAAGGTTGTTGTGTAGTGGAGGGGATGGTGGATGGTGTGTCTGTGAAGCGTGCGCAGAAAAATAGTACTGTGTTTTACGAAAAGCATACGTAATTGTATGGACAGTGATACCGAACTATCAGATTGTTAATTCTCTTTACCACTGCGGTATGTAATGCCATCGCCAGCGAACTTTAAGAGCAAATAAACCGGACTGTGAAAGTGCCGCTAACAATACTTTGTTGTGGCCGACACGAACAGTGCTTTTATGCGAATAAACTTTGCTGGTATTGGTTTTGGGTGGTGGAACTGTTGTCTGTCACATTCTATCAAGCCGTGAAAGTGAAGACTTTAATTAACTGTGCAATATAAATGACTTTCAGTGACGTTGTCGAAGTTTGAAAGGCGAGAACAGAGTGGACATTGTTTACGGTGTGCATCACACACAAGAACAATTCTGAGAACTGTGTATTTGTGGCTAAGACTATATGAATCTGACGAACTGTGTAATTATGGACGATAGCGTCACGGACAGTGCGTAAAGTGTAAAAACGAGCAATGTCTACGTAATGTACTTTGAAAGAGAGGACATGTCAACAACGGCCGTATACTGGCGTCTTGAGCATGGTGACCAAACGTCCCGGAAAACCGGGATTGTCCCGGTTTTCATCCCTGTGTTCCGGTGTTCCGAAAATTTGTTTCGGGACGCTCACAAGTCCCGGAATTCAGTTTTTAAATACATTTCGTAAAACTTTCTCAAATTTTTGGGATTTCGCTATATTAAAGGAAATACAACACAAGACATTAATATATTTTAGCTTATTTGTCTAAAACCTCCATTGTTCCATACTAGTAATCACAGTATCAGTATTGATACACTCAGGCAATAATTTACTTTGAGCGGTGGGTTGGCCAACAAGTAGTAAGTTGTATTATTGTGCCGGCCGTTGTGGCCGTGCGGTTAAAGGCGCTTCAGTCTGGAAACGCGTGACCGCTACGGTCGCAGGTTCGAATCCTGCCTCGGGCATGGATGTGTGTGATGTCCTTAGGTTAGTTAGGTATAATTAGTTCTAAGTTCTTGGCGACTGATGACCTCAGAAGTTAAGTCGCATAGTGCTCAGAGCCATTTGAACCATTTTTTGTATTATTGTAACAGAGCTATGAAACCGTCCGATTGTCGCGCCACTTACTCACACACTCATTGTCAGAACAGTGTAGCAGTTGATGTTTTGTCAGACAAACTGAAATAGTTTTTTCTCATATTAGTGGTATTATTGCTGCAGTACTGTGAAACACAATGCCGAAACGTGCCTGCAAGTACAGTGACTGTTATTCCAAGGAATGGAATTTCATTAAGAAAGGTCCTTTTGATTACGAAGCAGAGTGTTCTGTATGTAACTGTTTTATTAGTATAAGTCATGGTGGACGTTCCGACATAGTTGATCACATCAGGTCAAAGAAACACATTAACAAAAAAATGGCTCTGAGCACTATGGGACTCAACTGCTGAGGTCATTAGTCCCCTAGAACTTAGAACTAGTTAAACCTAACTAACCTAAGGACATCACAAACATCCATTCCCGAGGCAGGATTCGAACCTGCGACCGTAGCGGTCTTGCGGTTCCAGGCTGCAGCGCCTTTAACCGCACGGCCACTTCGGCCGGCAAACACATTAACAGATGCAGTGCACCGAGCTGCAGTAAAACTCTACAAAATTATTTTGTGAAACATCAGTCAAGTGAAGAGACGAAAGTTCGAGCAGCTGAGCTTACACTAGCCAAACTTATAGATCTAGTGGTTGTACTAATAAGCTTAACAGCATTATGTTTGTTGATTCTTCCATTGCAAAAAAGTTTAGTTCAGCAAGAACTAAAGTGCCAGCCTTAGTGAAAGAAGTTATTTCTCCCCAGAGTGTAAAGGAAAGCCTTCTTTCTACGGGATATCCACTGATGCCAGCAATCATAAGGCCACTAAAATATTTCCGTTTGTTGTTCAGTTTTTCGATATTAATCAGGGAATTCAGACCAAACTTATGAAGGTGAGTTCCCTAACTAATGAAACATCTGACGAAATTTCAAGATTTTGTATGAATACTATCGAAATATTTGATCTTGAGAAAAATAAATGTGTGGCATTTTGTGGAGACAACACCAACACAAACTTTGGTGGTTTAAAAAGACAAGGCAAATGCAACGTATTTACCAAATTAAAGGCAACATTACATGAAAACATTCTTGCAGGGGGTGCCCTGCATATGTTTTACACAATAGCGTGCAGACATCTGCTGACAGTTTAAGCTGTGATGTTGAAATTATCGTCATGAAGGTATACTCAAACTTTTACATATATACTGTTAGAACAGAGAGGCTTAAGGAGTTCTATGATTATGTGGGAACTGAATATATGAATGTAATGTGTCACTCGAAAACTCGCTGGTTATCACTGTTTCCAGCAGTCGAAAGAGTAATCCACCTATTTGAACCGTTAAAAGATTTTTCCTAAATGAAGACAAAGCCCCCAAAATATTGGTTCAGTTTTTCAGTAACCCTTTAAGTGAAGCCTACTTACGGTTCATTCCCAGTCAGCTTAGCACTTTGCAGCGTGGGATAAAGGAAATTGAGGGAAGCACGAAAAGTGTAATAGAGGCAAATGATGTTTTGAAAAATACTCTGGAAACTGCTGCTAAGAGGAGAGAACAGTAGTTCATTTCTTTTAATGTTAAATTTGCCCTTAAAAGAGCAGAAGTATCAGAAGCAGCGGAAAGGAGTAAAGAGAAGAAGTTAACAAGTTTTATGACACTTGTGTAGAATATCTCAGCAAGTGGAGTGCCTCAGATTTATGCTCATCGTCGGTGTTTGATTCGATGTTACTGAAGAGAGTGGAAAAATGGGAAAGTGTTGAAGAGACAGTTTCTTATTTGAAGAGGAAAGAGATTGAAATCGACGATTCCATTCTCTTTGATCAGTTCGGCATACTGACAAATTTTGTTGAAGAAAATCTTCACAAGTGGAATGATAAAAAAAAATACCATTGGAATGTCATGAGAAGTGGGTGGTTTTTTTGAAAAGCTGTAACTGTCTTCAGCGTTACTCTGAGTTGGTAATAATTGCAAGGTATTTATTTGCAGTCCCAGGCCATAATGCCAATGTGGAAAGAATATTTTCGTTCATGAATATCCAGTGGACTGATGAAAGAAACAGAATGGAGGTGGACTCTCTTGAAGCAATCCTGCAGATCCTGTACAACTACAAAATGGATTTGCCAAGTTTTATCACTATGTCTCAAAGAACAAAGACATTATCAAGAAGGCTGGAGACAGTGAAAAATACCCTTCTCTCCAAGGACAGTCAATTCCATCTACAAGTGCTCAGTAATATTAAAGCTCATGTTAATATTAATTGATTAAAAGTTGAATGGCTGTAAAATTTTGTAAAATCATAATACATTTCTTTATTACTGTATACGTTTATTAAATGTCATTAATTATACAGATAATCTAGATTATATCAATCTTTTGTATCCTCTTATTAGTTATAATAATCGGGTTAACAAAATGTATCAACAAAACATTATTATTTGAAATTAAGAAACCTGGGTACATGTGGAATGAGGTGTCCATTGGCACTCGGGTGAATGTGTCCCGGTTTTCACCGAAAATAATTTGGTCACCCTAGTCTTGTGGTTTGTTAATCACCACGGGGCTAATGATACAGCTGTGCCGGAACTTTATTTGCGTTTCGCCGAAGAAGATTAACCAGCGGAACTGCCTGTATCCTGCTCTCATCATCGTAACCCGCCGACATCGTGCTGCCCAACGCAACGCTTCGTATGCAACAAAAAGCTAAGAGATTTCACCGAACGCTATTCACTGACCTAGAAACTTTCTTTCTCTATTAAAAGTATAAGAACTACAGACTCTATTCAAATAAATTTTTTGTTTAGTTTATGTTTGCTTTCTGCTAACGAAAATAAAATTACAATCAGTGAATTAAAAGTTGCCTGGTAATCATTGTTGAATCACCAGTAAATATAAACTTCTTCCTCTCATTAGAACTAATTCTCCTTGCATGTCAATTATTGCAGTTATTTTATGTAGTTTTATGTATTTTTCTGAGACTAGATATATGACAGTGACTAATAAGGGTATTTTGTCGCGAAATATGGAGTCGCGCGAAAATTACGGCGACCGCCATAATTGCTTCCGTTCTGACCAATAACGTAAAAGCTGCTATTCCCGTATTGGTGCATTTCCTGACGTGAGCGTGAATTATAAATGTCAGCTGTCAAATCACGTCGGGACTGTTTACCCAGTAATAAAAGTTTTTGATATTTTATTGCTACGAGTCGTAGTATTAAGAGACACTGGTTATACTCAGAAGTGGGTAGATGTATGGTGAACCCCCCCCCCAGTGTTCATGCAATTATTAACAGTATTGTGTGTGATTCACGAAATTTTGTCACTTTTTCTAATTCCTTTCAGATATTGTCTTAGATGTCTTTGAAGTTTCAGAGAATATATACACTGTTTTGTGGGTTCTGGTTAATTTCAGAGCAGTTTCTCGTGAATATTAGAGTTTTCAGTTCATAAACAAAGTGGGATCGTGACCAATTGAGAAGTATAACAAAGAGTGTGGTTTTCCAACTAGAATTTTGGATGACTTCACAGTTCAGATTTTGATAATTATTTTTGTTGTGGGTTGAGGTCATCACAAGCGCTGTGACCCAATGCCACCCACCACAGATGTACAGGGTTATTGCAAATGACTGAAGCGATTTCACAGCTCTACAATAACTTTATTATTTGAGATATTTTCACAATGCTTTGCACACACATACAAAAACTCAAAAAGTTTTTTTAGGCAATCACAAATGTTCGATATGTGCCCCTTTAGTGATTCGGCAGACGTCAAGCCGATAATCAAGTTCCTCCCACACTCGGCGCAGCATGTCCCCATCAATGAGTTCGAAAGCATCGTTGATGCGAGCTCGCAGTTCTGGCACATTTCTTGGTAGAGGAGGTTTAAACACTGAATCTTTAACATAGCCCCACAGAAAGAAATCGCATGGGGTTAAGTCGGGAGAGCGTGGAGGCCATGACATGAATTGCTGATCATGATTTCCACCACGACCGATCCATCGGTTTTCCAATCTACTGTTTAAGAAATGCCGACATCATGATGGAAGTGCGGTGGAGCACCATTCTGTTGAAAGATGAAGTCGGCGCTGTCGGTCTCCAGTTGTGGGATGAGCCAATTTTCTAGCATGTCCAGATACTGTAACGTTTTTTTCGCAGAGGAAAAAGGGGCCGTAAACTTTAAACCGTGAGATTGCACAAAACACGTTAACTTTTGGTGAATCACGAATTTGCTGCACGAATGCGTGAGGATTCTCTACCGCCCAGATTCGCACATTGTGTCTGTTCACTTCACCATTAAGAAAAAATGTTGCTTCATCACTGAAAACAAGTTTCGCACTGAACGCATCCTCTTCCATAAGCTGTTGCAACCGCGCCGAAAATTCAAAGCGTTTCACTTTGTCATCGGGTGTCAGGGCTTGTAGCAATTGTAAACGGTAAGGCTTCTGCTTTAGCCTTTTCCGTAAGATTTTCCAAACCGTCGGCTGTGGTACGTTTAGCTCCCTACTTGCTTTATTCGTCGACTTCCGCGGGCTACGCGTGAAACTTGCCCGCACGCGTTCAACCGTTTCTTCGCTCACTGCAGGCCGACCCGTTGATTTCCCCTTACAGAGGCATCCAGAAGCTTTAAACTGCGCATACCATCGCCGAATGGAGTTAGCAGTTGGTGGATCTTTGTTGAACTTCGTCCTGAAGTGTCGTTGCACTGTTATGACTGACTGATGTGAGTGCATTTCAAGCACGACGTACGCTTTCTCGGCTCCTGTCGCCATTTTGTCTCACTGCGCTCTCGAGCTCTCTGGCGGCAGAAACCTGAAGTGCGGCTTCAGCCGAACAAAACTTTATGAGTTTTTCTACGTATCTGTAGTGTGTCGTGACCATATGTCAATGAATGGAGCTACAGTGAATTTATGAAATCGCTTCAATCATTTGTAATAGCCCTGTACTTTGGAACCTGGTGAATACAGCCCTTATGCGCACTGCTAGGCGACAGGAGACATACTGAACCGAGGTGGCTGAAATGCTAATCATTTCTGTAGAACATATTAATGTACACGTCCTGTAAATATCGTTCAAGGTGTACTGAGTGGACATCCTAAACGGAAGCACTTGTGTTGGACCTTTAATTTCTACAGGTAGGACATCACCGTTACAAATGAAACTATGAGTCTCTAAGTAGTCACATTTTTATCTCAGCGGTTCACTCGGGTTATTTCTGTGCGCACCCGCAAATACTGGGTAAGTGGTCGTCCGCTCTCGCTTGTCTGTCCTCGAAGTTTAGGAGCGGAAGACCACCGCCTCGCATGAGTAACAGGTGTAAACTCATTATGTCTCGGCGCAAGCTTACACAGTTTGAGAGGGAGATGGCGTTCTGAGAAGCGGTCAGGGTCGGGGAGACGGCTGTGTTTGACGTCGCCTGTCCCGCACAAACACACAACACGCACGCACAACGGAATGACAAGGCGCAGCCGAGACCTGCTGCTTCCTCTTCTCCGCAGAGTGTGGCCGCAGCGCCAACCTCCTGGTTCCTACAACCGCAGGGTAAGGAAAGCATTCAGGTGCATTTCGGACCAAAATTTCACTAGCTAGTTTCCGTTTTATTCTGGTATTTTTTTATTTCTGCCGATCATTATTGCGCAAAGTAAGTCGAACGATAACGATCACGTTATGACAGCGCGTGACTTTTACGGGTAATACTTTCAATTCGGATTCGACGCCTTACTCACAAGGGAACCTCCCCATCGCACCCCCCTCAGATTTAGTTATAAGTTGACATAGTGGATAGGCCTTGAAGAACTGAACACAGATCAATCGAGAAAACAGGAAGAAGTTGTGTGGAACTATGAAAAAAATAAGCAAAATATGCAAACTGAGTAGTCCATGCGCAAGATAGGCAACATCAAGGATAGTGTGAGCTCAGGAGCGCCGTGGTCACGTGGTTAGCGTGACCAACTGCGGAATCAGAGGTCCTTGGTTCAGGTCCACACTCGAGTGAAAAGTTTACTTTCTTTATTTTCGCAAAGCTATGATCTGTCCGTTCGTTCGTTGACGTCTCTGTTCACTGTAATAAGTTTAGTGTCTGTGTTTTGCGACCGCACCGCAAACTTACAGTTCGGAAAATATTCATTGACCTTGTTATTGAGGTCGCGAGCTATATTTGCTGGATTCATATTGCCCACGGAATACATCTCACGTATTTAATGCACTCTCGTCCAAAGTAGCGAACAGTCAACTGCCAGTCAGGGAGCCTCGTTAGCAGGAATACTCTCTCTTCCGTGCGCTGTAGTCGACTGAGGTCGTGTGTTTCGATGTTTGTTTAGGTGTAGCGTCCCCATACTACGCCGCAGTTACCTCGCATCGGAAGGACAGATAATAATTGTCTGAAAATAAAAAATTAAAATTTTCAATCAAAGGAAGCTTGAACCAAGGACCTGTCGTTCCGCAGCTGCTGACGCTAACCACGGGACCACGGCGCTCCTGAGACACGGACTATCCTTGTTGTTGCTTATTATCCAGATGGACTACTCACTTTGTATATTTTGCTTATTTTTTTCATAGTTCCACACAACTTCTTAATGTTTTCTCGAATGATCTGTGTTCAGTTTTTCCAGGCTTATCCACTGTGCCAACTTATAACTAAATCTGAGGGGGGGGGGGGCGATGGGGAGGTTCCCTTATCAGAATTAATATCAAACCATTAGCAACAAGGTAAGTCTTCAATTAGTCTACCACCCGGAGAGGACAGGAGGGGGGAGGGGGCGTTATAAAGTCTTAAGAAAAAGAGAAATGTATCACGCAGACTTAAACCATTTCCATTAAAGAAATTAGTTCTCTAAGATCAGTTAATACGTTAAGGGGGGGGGGGGGGGGTAGGACGTCAAACGGGCCGACTTGGAGCAGGAGAGGCACCACAGGACATTTTAATTTCCACTGTCTATACTTTTACAAGTAAATTCATAAAACTTTGTCAGCATGACCAGGAACGATTCAGGATTCACACTCGTAGCAGCGGAAGTTCAAAAACATAAAAAAATAATTTTTTTCAACTGTGAAATTTCATCATTTTTTCACTTACTATTGGCTGCATCTGTTGTTATAGGTACACTTTTCTTCATACGTAAGGGAGACTGTTCGATGAATTTTGCACAGCATACAAACCATACTTACAGGTGTCTGAAACTCTAGAATCTATTTAATTTATGAAAAAATGAATTAGCTGTTACGTTTTAAACTTTATGTTTAGAAAAAAAAATCAAATTTTGTAGTTAATTATCTCAATTTTTAACACAGTTTTTAAAAGATTTGGAAAATTCTAGAGTTTCATACACCTCTAAGTATGGTTTGTATGCTGTGCAAAATTCATCAAAGAATCGCTCTTACTTGTGAAGAAAAGTGTACCTATAGCAACAAATGCAGCCAACAATAAGTGAAAAAATGATGAAATTTCATATCTAAAAAAATTTATTTTGTTATGTTTTTGCACTTCCACTGCTATGAGTGTGAATCCTGAATCCTTCTTGGTCATGCTGACAAAGTTTTATAAATTTATTTGTAAAAGTATAGACAGTAGAAAATAAAACGTCCTGTGGTGACTCTCGTGCTCCAAGTCGGCCCGTTTGACGTCCTGCCCCCCTTAAGTGCACAAAAAAGAAAACTGAAAATGGAAGGGATGGAAGTCAGAATACAAAAACTATGTATATGGCTAAACTACTGCCATAAGGAAGACTATAAAGTGGAATTGGAAAAAGAAGCTACTGCAGATGAGCAAAAAAAGGTTGACGTTTGGCTTAAACACAGTGTATGGAAAAATCCGGCTGTGACTCGGTAATGCAAGATGTTAGTATCAACCGTAAACAGCAATGGTAAGTGACTATATGTTCGAGTTCTGGGTGAAAATGATGGACTGGTGCACATATACTACATTAAAGGTCACACGAAAAATCAGTCTATAAAACTACATTCCCACCAGGACCTGTTTAAAAAGGATGCTTACATTATGTCTAAATGTGGTGGACTATATGTTGTGCATCTAGCAACGGAACAAGCGTTTGCAGATCTTACAACCAACGGAATAACAACATTTAATGTCCACTCCTTCATATAACTTGTAAACTTAAAGTTCTGCACGGGAATTCCATAATAATTTGGAACAGAAGAACTGATAGCTTACACCTATACATATGTGTAGTGTTATACAGGAGGTAAGAGCTAAAATGTAACTCCCCGAATGCTCTAGACTACAACAGTTGCAGGAAACAAGCCGTAAAAGAGATAGTTTACTGGAAAAATCAGATCTGTACTGAAATTCGAGAACACACCTTCTTCGTACTTGACAAATTACTGGAAGGAGTAAAAAATACACGGTTCACATGTCGATGTAAATTATAAGTTAAAAATTTAAGCTGGATGTAATTAAAAGTACACCAAACAAACAGCCAGCCTGTGTGGCCGAGCGGTTCTAGGCACTTCAGTCTGGAAGCGCGAGACGGCTACGGTCGCAGGTTCGAATCCTGCCTCTGGCATGGATGTGTGTGATGCCCTTAGGTTAGTCAGGTTTAAGTAGTTCTAAGTTCTAGGGGACTGATGACCTTAGATGTTAAGTCCCGTAGTGCTCAGAGCCATTTTTTGAACCAAACAAACACAAAAAGGGTTGTTTTTCGTGTGTAAATGTTTATGCAGAAATTAGTAAAGATTTTGCACTAGAATATTTGCTAGTCTTATTCTCTAACACACAAAAATCCTAAGATGTTTCCAACATGGAGAATCTGCGACATATGTGCAGAGTCAGTGTCATTGTTATTTGGACATGTGTATGTGTAAACACTGAACTGGGTGGTTATCATCCCCACATTAAAACAGACATCCATCACATTTTCTCATGATAATTATACCACATAACTATTAATCCAACCTGCTAAATGTCCCAGGCAGATCCTGTATTTTGCACATAAAACAGCAAAAAAATCAGAAACATTTTATGCATGTGATAAAAATTACGGTTTGGGTCGCAAATGATGGCTAATCATTTTTTTTAAAAAAAAAGAGAATGCATATTGACATTAGCCTAGGTGGTGGAACTGGAGCATGTTGTTTGTTGTGGGAGGTGGTACTTTTGCCGGCAATAGTAACCACAAATAGCCGTACGATGGAGTACTGGTCGGAAATGTCGATATCGAGAGTGTTTATTGCATTAAGGGACACACGAAAAATCTGTTTATGAAGCTCCATTCACATCTGGATTTGCTTAATAAAAGGATGGATATAAATGTGGCGGTTTAGATGTATTACACCTAGACCTATGCACAGAAGTAGCAGTTTAGCAATCGAATGGATGTCTACTAGTTTACACCGACGCAGAACCTTGTACCTGGGAAGAGACAGGATTGTGTGTTTTTCCCTGTGCGAACACCCATAAGTTTTTGAAATAATTTTTTCCGCGCTGAAGTTAATAAAGCATACGTTTAATCAGTGAGGGAAAATCACAACTACAGTCCGTATAGAATTTGGTAAAAAAACGTCCGTCCTAACAGCTGAACGGTTTTAATATACTTGTCTTTCCATTAGCAAGAGGAAGATTCATTTCCTTTAACTGATATTAAGAAGAAATATTTATTCTCGTTTATGTTAGCAAAGGTAATTTAGGCATCCAGCTTACAGAAAAAAATAGGAAGCCGACAAGAAAAAAAACAAAAGAAAAGTTGAAACTTCCTGGCAGATTAAAACTGTGTGTCCGACCGAGACTCAAACTCGGGACCTTTGCCTTTCGCGGGCAAGTGCTCTACCATCTTTTTTTTTTTTCTTTTTGTTCATTATTGATCGTTGTGTTCGGTCGTTGCGGACGTCGCAAGACATCCTGTTCAAGTTCGGTGGTTGATCCTTCCACTCAGTTTTTTTATTACAGAGGCCAACCGGCTCTCTGACCGAACACGCTGAGCTACCGTGCCGGCACCATCTGAGCTACCGAAGCACGACTCACGCCCGGTACTCACAGCTTTACTTCTGCCAGTACCTCGTCTCCTACCTTCCAAACTTTACAGAAGCTCTCCTGCGAACCTAGCAGAACTAGCACTCCTGAAAGAAAGGATATTGCGGAGACATGGCTTAGCCACAGCCTGGGGGGTGTTTCCAGAATGAGATTTTCACTCTGCAGCGGAGTGTGCGTTGATATGAAACTTCCTGCCAGATTAAAACTGTGTGCCCGACCGAAACTCGAACTCGGGACCTTCGCCTTTCGCGGGCAAGTGCTCTACCATCTGAGCTACCGAAGCACGACTCAGGCCCGGTACTCACAGCTTTACTTCTGCCAGTACCTTGTCTCCTACCTTCCAAACTTTACAGAAGCTCTCCTGCGAACCTAGCAGAACTAGCACTCCTGAAAGAAAGGATATTGCGGAGACATGGCTTAGCCACAGCCTGGGGGGTGTTTCCAGAATGAGATTTTCACTCTGCAGCGGAGTGTGCGCTGATATGAAACTTAATCTGCCAGGAAGCTTCATATCAGCGCACACTCCGCTGCAGAGCGAAAATCTCATTCTGAAAAGAAAAGTTGCCGAGCACTCGCAAAAAGTAAGAAAAATGGGGATTTGGCATCAAAATCATAAAAAAGTAGATAAAATAAAAAAGTAAAAAAAGTTGGTAGAAGGATGGACTCTTAATCATAATAATAATAATGGGGATTTGGCATCAAAATCATAAAAAAGCACATAAAATAAAAAAGTAAAAAAAAGTTGGTAGAGGGATGGACTCTTAATAATAATAATAATAATAATAATAATAATAACAAAAACGACAACAGCAAAGAAGCTAGCCGAAGAAGGCAAAACAAGGTGAGCGTTTGGAAGGGCTGTTGGCGGAGAAGGGAGGCCCTAAAAAAAATGAAAAAAACGGTCAACGCGTTGGAATGTCACGCACGGGGGCCCGGGTTCGATTCCCGACTGGGGTGGGAGATTTTCTCCCCTCAGGGACTGGGTGTTGAGCTGTCGTCACCATCATTTCATCGCCACTGCCGACGAGCTGGTCGCCCAAAGTGGCGTCGCGCTCAATGAGACTTGGCACTTGGCGGCCGAACCTGCCGCCTGGGAACTCCCGGCCACTGACGTCGTACGCTCATTTTTTGGTAAAAAATAATTGCTCTACGGCACAAAAGTATGTCTGATGGTAAGAGCGGGAGCCTCCATAGCGAGATGTTATTTACAAGATGAAACACGTTACGCACTGTCGAAAAAATGCTACTGTTGAGTCATGTTCGGGTTCCCGGTGGATACTGCTGTAAGAGATACACATCGAAACGAGTCACTCTAAATACGCTGCAATTTCAGCAGCCACGTCTGTCGCTATTTTTCTTTTTATTAATGCCAGTTAGTAGAATAGTAGCGATGGTGGGAGCTAGCAGTGCAATTGTCAGTATGGACTCATATTAACGTCTGAGTAGTTTTTAACACAGTACAGAATATATGAAAGTAAACTACATGGTTTGCAGGCGCTGGTTGTAGAACTATTTTTTTCTCTCTTTGCAATGGAGCACAGAGAGCCGGAAGAACGCTGCTGTCAGTCATGTGTCTACATGTGTTGAATACTGTGAGCATGCACATGCATACGGTATCCACCATGGTCGCTCTGCAACTGCAAACATGGGAGCCGTCTCGACACAGCCTATGACGTTACAAGATGGCTTACAAGATGACCGTCTATGGCCGTCATGGTCGCAGCCACACAGTGGGCCTGGCGGATAACACTAGTGCGTGGCACCTGCAATATTCCGAGACATGCAGACTCGTGACTTCCAAAAGTGGTCTCCCGGTAAGTATAGTAATGGGCTCCAGTGGGAAGAGAGGAAAAATCGTTTTACAACCTGCCGCCAAGCAAGCAGAATAATTTACTTTGACATATTCTGCACTATGCTCAGAACTACCTGGACAGTAATGAGTCCATACTGGCAACTGCACTGCTCACTCCCGCCATCGCTCGTGTGGCAACTAGCCCGACACTTCACCAGGGAGAAAATATACACTCCCAACGCTTCAAGGGCCTGACGGACCTTCATACTCAGCGGAAGAGAAAGCAGAACTAATGGCCCGAACACTCGCAGCGTCATTCACACCGAACCTGGTACCATCAGATCCAGCGTTCACACTTGCTACTGACCAAGAGGTTACACTGCATTCTAGCCCAACCATCGCGCGACGACATTCGACATGCTAGCACAGCCGAAGTCTCCTGGGCTATAATGCATTCCGCTGCTAGGAAAGCCCCTGGTCATGATGGCATTCAAAACCGTGTCCTCCAGGAGTTCACGGATAAAGCAACTGACAAGGGAACCTCCCCATCGCACCCCCCTCAGATTTAGATATACGTTGGCACACTGATAGGCCTTGAAAAACTGAACACAGATCAATCGAGAAAACAGGAAGAAGTTGTGTGGAACTATGAAAAAATAAGCAAAATATACCAACTGAGTAGTCCACGCGTAAGATAGGCAACATCACGGCTAACGTGAGCTTAGCAGCGCCGTGGTCCCTTGGTTAGCGTGAGCAGCTGCGGAACGAGAGGTCCTTGGTTTAAGTCTTCCCTCCACTGAAAAGTTTAGAATCTTTATTTTCGCAAAATTATGATCTGTCCGTTCGTTCATTGACGTCTCTGTTCACTGTAATAAGTTTAGTGTCTGTGTTTTGCGACCGCACCGGTAAACCGTGCGATTAGTAGACGAAAGGACGTGCCTCTCCAATGGGAACCGAAAACATTTGATCGCAAGGTCATAGGTCAACCGATTCCTCCCCACAGGAAAACGCGTCTGATATATTCTGTACGACACTGGTGACGGCATGTGCGTCACATGACAGGAATGTGTTGTCGTCTCACCTAACTAGTACACTTGGTGAATGGGTAAAAAGATTCTTCTACCTCGCCCGATTTCAGTTTTCTTATGGATGTGATAATCACTCCCAAAAAAGTGATAAAAACATAAGAGTTTGTCACATTAACTGAAAATAAAAAATTGAACCAAGGACCTCTCGCTCCGCACCTGCTCACGCTAACCACGGCACCACAGCGCTCCTGAGCTCACATCAACCTTGGTGTTGCATATCTTGCGCATGGACTACTCAGTTTGTACATTTTGCTTATTTTTTTCGTAGTTCCACGCAACTTCTTCCTATTTTCTAGATTGATCTGTGTTCAGTTTTTCAAGGCCTATCCACTGTGCCAAATTATAACTAAATCTGAGGGGGGTGCGATGGGGAGGTTCCCTTGTGAGTACCTAACACACATAACGAATGCCATACTAAAACACCAACACTTCCCCGCCTTTTGGAAGACGGCCAAGGTCCTGATGTTCAGGAAGCCGGGGAAAGACCACAGCCTCCCACAAAATTACAGACCCATCAGCCTTCTGAGCTCGCTCAGTAAGATTGTTGAGAAGGTGATTGTCAAACGCATCACTAGGCACTGCATGACAAATGACATCCTGAGACCGGAGCAATTCGGCCTCAGGAATCACCACTCCACAACACAACAATTCCTACGGGTCGTTGAACATATAACACATGGCTTCAACATAAACAAAGCTACAGGGGCAGTGTTCCTGGACATCGAAAAGGCTTTCGACCGTCTATGGCACAACGGCCACATCCGCAAACTCAGCGACGAGGGATTCCCCGACGGGCTGCTGCGTCTAATACACTCATACCTCACAGACAGGAGTTTCAACACTGACGTGCAGGGAAAACAATCAACACGACACGGTATACACGCGGGAGTACCCCAGGGAAGCATCCTAGGGCCCCTACTGTTTAACCTCTACATAAACGATCTCCCAAACACACACAACACAATGATGGTTATCTACGCGGATGACACAGCCATCCTCGCGCAAGATTGGAAACCATCAAACATTACGTGACGCCTACAGACTGCACTCAGAGTGGCCGAGCCTTGGTTGGAGAAATGGCGTGTTAGAGTAAACGTCGACAAGTGCGAAGCCGTTCTGTTCACTAAAAGACCGAAGCAACTGCGCAAACACCGCTACTGCAGACCAATAACTCTACATGCACGTCCAATACGTTTCCGCGAGAAAGTCAAATACCTCGGTGTCTGGCTGGACCGGAAATTACTCTGGGGGGACCACATACAACACATGACCAACCGAGCTAGCGCGAGGCTCAAACAGCTCTATCCTATGCTCAACAGGCGTAGCACACTGAACAGAAGGGTGTCGAGGTCCATGTACATGACACTTATCCGACCCCTGATGACGTACGCAGCTCCCGTCTGGGGATACGCTGCGCCTACACGCCTGCGCCGTCTGCAGCTCATACAAAACAAAGTACTCAAAATCATAAGCAATGCTCCACGATACACACGCATCGCGGACCTACACCGGGAATACCGACTTGAGACTCTCACGGAGGTAATCCACAAACTCACCACAAGACTATACAGAAACTCCAGACATTCGCAGAACCCGACCCGTTTATTCTGAATCTGGGGAACTACGACCACAACCATAGATGGAAACATAAAAGACCAAAAGACATACTTGGAAGGACATAACACCTATGGCCAAGCATACGCAAACATAACGGCACAGGCGAGCCCCTGTTAATCAGACGCATTTACTGGATATCCAGCTGAAATACACTGCCGAATAACTGGCACCACACAGGGAAGCCGTACCGTACACTGCATGCAAACAAGCTCCACACATCCCCCACACAGTGAGATGATCTATGGCCGATCTCCCACTACCGTATAACGATCTTGATTGTTCCAGGAATGTAGCAGCTGCAGCAACTGGGACACATCGCCATCGCTTGTCACGGTAACGATGCATGATACCTATACTAACAATTCCAACCTTGCATGAGCTATCGCAGCTAGTAAGCCACTACTGCTCTTACTACCCATCCCACTGTCGCAGAGGTTTTTTTCCCACGGCACGAGCCATGGCACTTTTTTCCCTCTGCTCTTCAAATCGCTACCCTCACTCGCGTTTCGTCCACTATCTATCACCTGATGGACCGTGTTAATGCGTAGCCTTACCCAGACGCACGGACAACATCACAGCCCAGCATCCTGTGATCCACCTACTAGATAACTAACATGTTTACGGAGGTGACAGTAGAACTTTTGGTTTGGTCACCACGTTGGTGCGGGCGTGGAGGGGCCCCATCTCTTTATCCCGCCATCGCTACTGCTCTACTAGAGGGCATTAACAAAAAAAAACCACGTCAGGTATGCGCTCAGGATTTGTGATGCACTGTGTTTCAATTCCATGTATATCTTAGCACAGTATCTAATGGGTCACCCAATCACCATCCCACAGTAGCATTTTTTCGATGGTGCTTAATGTGTTTCATGTTCTAAATAAAATTTCTCTATGGAGACTCCCCTTCCTACCATCATCATCATCATCATCATCATCATCATCATCATCATCATCATCATCACGTCATCACAACTCGTTGTCCTCATGACCAAGCGTCTCCACCCTGGTCGGTGACCAGCTTCTCTAAGAAGCTACTGAAGAGGGAGACCAGAGATCTTCTTGATTTGATCCATCCACTTGCTCGCTGCTCTTCCGCTGTCTCTCGATCTTCCCTTCAATGATTATTTTTTCTAGGTTTTTGTTATGTATGAGGCGGGACTATGGGCCTCATGGAAAAAGGGTGACCCGGCCGAGTCACGTAATTTGACTCTTCGTCTGATCACGAGGCGTGGCCATTAATTGCACGCGTTTATCACGTAGGCTGACGTGAGGATCAATGAGCTATACATGATGGGATGCATCTGGAACATCTTAGGTGATAAGAAAGTTAGTAGACCGGAATACAATTAAATACTTAGCTTTAATTCAGCATCGGCGGTGAACGTCGATCTTGACTTTGTACAATAATATTTACAAGTGCAGTTATAGACGGAACTGCGATTACTTCTGTACAATTATGATTGCTTGACGCATATAGATCAATTGTCAATGCATAAACTGTATGTGGCGCCTGGCTAGGTCGTAGCTACTGACTTAGCTGAAGGCTGTGCTAACTAGCGTCTCTGCAAATGAGATCTCTGAAGCTATAACAAGTGAACCATTCCCATTAAAGTCGGCTGTAGAACTGTGCAGTGCGCTAGCTTGTCTCCTAAGACCAGCCGAGTGGCGGCGCTCGGTCTGCTAGCGTCGACAGTGGCGACTCGCGGGTCCGATGTGTACTGACGGACCGCGGCCGATTTGAAAGGTGGCAGGGGTAAAATACAGGGAGCGAAAGGCTATTTACAATTTGTATAGAAACCAGATGGCAGTTATAAGAGTCGAGGGACATGAAAGGGAAGCAGTGGTTGGGAAGGGAGTAAGACAGGGTTGTAGCCTCTCCCCGATGTTATTCAATCTGTATATTGAGCAAGCAGTGAAGGAAACAAAAGAAAAATTCGGAGTAGGTATTAAAATCCACGGAGAAGAAATAAAAACGTTGAGGTTCGCCGATGACATTGTAATTCTGTCAGAGACAGCAAAGGACTTGGAAGAGCAGTTGAACGGAATGGACGGTGTCTTGAAGGGAGGATATAAGATGAACATCAACAAAAGCAAAACGAGGATAATGGAATGTAGTCGAATTAAGTCGGGTGATGTTGAGGGTATTAGATTAGGAAATGAGACACTTAAAGTAGTAAAGGAGTTTTGCTATTTGGGGAGCAAAATAACTGATGACGGTCGAAGTAGAGAGGATATAAAATGTAGACTGGCAATGGCAAGGAAAGCGTTTCTGAAGAAGAGAAATTTGTTAACATCGAGTATAGATTTAAGTGTCAGGAAGTCTTTTTTGAAAGTATTTGTATGGAGTGTAGCCATGTATGGAAGTGAAATGTGGACGATTAATAGTTTAGACAAGAAGAGAATAGAAGCTTTCGAAATGTGGTGCTACAGAAGAATGCTGAAGATTAGATGGGTAGATCACGTAACTCATGAGGAAGTATTGAATAGGATTGGGGAGAAGAGAAGTTTGTGGCAAAACTTGATCAGAAGAAGGGATCGGTTGGTAGGACATGTTCTGAGGCATCAAGGGATCACAAATTTAGTATTGGAGGGCAGCGTGGAGGGTAAAAATCGTAGGGGGAGACCAAGAGATGAATACACTAAGCAGATTCAGAAGGATGTAGGTTGCAGTAGGTACTGGGAGATGAAGAAGCTTGCACAGGATAGAGTAGCATGGAGAGCTGCATCAAACCAGTCTCAGGACTGAAGACCACAACAACAACAACAACCTAGCCAGTTTGGTGCCTTGCGGTGACACCACAGTTTTGTCAATCTCTCCTGACAATACGGCCAAAGAACTGGAAAAATGGCGCCTGGAGATAGTGAGTTGCTCAATAATGGACACCTTTGTTCTCCTTTCAGACCATTTTATGCGCAGCATCCTGTGGCAGGACCAAAGCTCAAATGCGTCAATATGCTACTTGCCTCTGGCCTTAATGGTTCATGTTTACAAACATAAAAGCAGACGAAACGTAAGTGTTGCAACAACCGGACTTTGTGTTTTTCTTCATTGCTTTCTTCTGCAGTATCTCGAGATCTTCTTCATAGCCATTCATCCAGCTGATCCATCGTCTTATCTTCACAGCTTCCCTTGTCGCAGATGGTTGACCCAACATAGATGAAAGAATGCACTGCTTCCGTTTAATCGACCTGTGAGCTGGACCTGTGCTCGTGAGTTTTGACTTGCTGAGACTGAGTTCCGATCGGTATGACAGATTAATGTCCTTTACTTTTGTTAGTAAATCAGCAAGTTCATCTTTGCTGCAGCTAAAAGCACAGTGGCATCAGCAAATCGGAGATCGTTAATGGTTCTTTTACTAACTGAGGTGTCTTTAGTCCAACCATCAACAACAACATGTTCTGCACAGATGTTGTACAATTGGGGGTATAGAACACAATCCTATCTTATACCTTTTGATACACTGAGGAACTCAGAGTTCCTGCACTTGTCTCCACAGCTGTGAGGTCATTATTGTGTACACTTCTGATCAGTGCTGTCAACTGTGGTGGGACACCAAACCCTGCAAGCACACGGCAGTACTTTTCGCAGACAACACTGTCGAAATCTTCTCTATGCTTAAGGAAGCAGATGAAAAACAGAACTCGCATGCTTTCTCGAGTATTTGTCGTGTGTTGAGAATCTATTCACGAGTTCCTTTTCCTTCAACAAAACCTCCTTGTTCCGTGGATATGTGAGGCTGAATCAATGGATCAAACGCTGGTTCAAGATGTAGAGGAAAAGTTTGCCTGAGTGGTGTGTGGACACAATAGGTCCGGCGGTTGGAGCAGTTCCTGATTGGCCCTTTCTTGTGTAGGGGGTACCGACTAACTTCTGTCAATCTTCTGACCACTCCCCAGTTCCCCATACTCTTCTACAAATGCAGTATATCAACAACTTTCTGTCCCATTTCTTTGATCATCTCGCTAGATATACAGCGTTATTACAAATGATTGAAGCGATTTCACAGCTCTACAATAACTTTATTATTTGAGATATTTTCACAATGCTTTGCACACACTTACAAAAACTCAAAAAGTTTTTTCAGGCATTCACAAATGTTCTATATGTGCCCCTTTAGTGATTCGGCAGACATCAAGCCGACAATCAAGTTCCTCCCACACTCGTCGCAGCATGTCCCCATCAATGAGTTCGAAAGCATCGTTGATGCGAGCTCGCAGTTCTGGCACGTTTCTTGGTAGAGGAGGTTTAAACACTGAATCTTTCACATAACCCCAGAGAAAGAAATCGCATGGGGTTAAGTCGGGAGAGCGTGGAGGCCATGACATGAATTGCTGATCATGATCTCCACCACGACCGATCCATCGGTTTTCCAATCTCCTGTTTAAGAAATGCCGAACATCATGATGGAAGTGCGGTGGAGCACCGTCCTGTTGAAAGATGAAGTCGGCGCTGTCCGTCTCCATTTGTGGCATGAGCCAATTTATTCGTCGACTTCCGCGGGCTACGCGTGAAACTTGCCCGCACGCGTTCAACCGTTTCTTCGCTCACTGCAGGCCGACCCGTTGATTTCCCCTTACAGAGGCATCCAGAAGCTTTAAACTGCGCATACCATCGCCGAATGGAGTTAGCAGTTGGTGGATCTTTGTTGAACTTCGTCCTCAAGTGTCGTTGCACTGTTATGACTGACTGATGTGAGTGCATTTCAAGCACGACATACGCTTTCTCGGCTCCTGTCGCCATTTTGTCTCACTGCGCTCTCGAGCGCTCTGGCAGCAGAAACCTGAAGTGCGGCTTCAGCCGAACAAAACTTTATGAGTTTTTCTACGTATCTGCAGTGTGTAGTGACCATATGTCAATGAATGGAGCTACAGTGAATTTATGAAATCGCTTGAATCATTTGTAATAGCCCTGTACTATCTAGGCCAGAAGACTTACAGTTCTTCAGATGTTCAATTGCATTCTCTGTTTCGCTGCCTAAGATTGTAGGCTTCGTTGTAAGTTGCTCAACTGCTAGTCTTTTCATATTGTTGTTAATCCCAGAATACAACTTACAATACTGCTTCTACCTGACAACAGTATATCCTTGTCTCCGATAAGGTTACTTGATGATAGTTATGATGTTGTTCTATCTCATCACAGATACCATTAATGAAGTGTGATCTGTCCTTTCTGCAATTCCAGTATATTCCTCGGCACAGGCTCTTGTATTTGTCTTGACCCTGCGTTGTGTGAATACTGATTTTCTTCAGCTTGCTTCTCTCTTCAATCTATTTTAGTGTGTACTGTGATATCCAAGGATGTTTAGCACTTTGTATCGTTCTCATGTCGGAAGTGACAAGGAAACGACCTTCTTCACTTTGTTCCATGTTTGTGATGCTAGTGCATACTGATGTTGTGGAGTTTTCGTCTTACGAGCTCAACAAATTCCCGAAGAGTTTATGAGTCTTAGTTGCCTTTCTCCGCTCTTCTTGGTGGATCTGAGCTTAATCCGCATTTTCTTGTACAGCAGATTGTGATCCCTTCACTGTCATCTCCAGGGAATGTCTTATAGTGCAAGACCAGAGTTTTACAAAGTCTTATCACTACAATAGAGTCAATCTAGTGTCTGAATCTAATACCTCCTACCAGCACATTGATATATTTTTCTTCTATAGAGTAACCATTTATTTTAATGACTGAGTAAACGAGGTCTCCGACAGGGACTGTAGTTGGGCCTTTCCCTCGCTGATTAATCCTACCTTTCACTAACCCCAGCATCGTAAAATTTATTTCACAAACTTTTTGGTATTTGCATAGAGGAAAACACACAATCCATTTTCTTTCCAGCTATTATATTCTGTTTTGGCGTGAGGTGGTAGACATCCATTTGCTTCCTAAACTGCTAATTCTACGCATAGGACTAGGTCTAAAACATCTAGTCCGCCACATTTAGATGCAATGTAACCATCCTTTTATTAATCAGATCCCAATGTGAATGGAGCTTTACAAATAGATTTTTTGTGTGTTCCTTGATGCAGCAAATGGCCTCGATTCTGACATTTTTGAACAGTACTCCAACATATGGTTATTTGTAGTTACTATGGCCAGCAAAAACACCACCTTCACAGTGGTTTTCTTTGCTAATATTAAGAATAAAGACAAATTTTGTAAAAGTCATTGTCTCAATGACAGTAACTATGGGAGTGCAAAGAACAGTTATACATCTCTAGAGACCTGGCTGTCTTGCTGGCATAGTTATAGATATCGAGAGGAGACAATGTGTCGAGCATACTTAAAGCATTATCTATTATGAACTAATACGTTTCTCACATGACCACGATTCTTTTCGATATGTTGCCTTAGTGCTCTAACGCAGCTGTTCCCAATCCTTTTCGATTCGCGAACCCCTTCTACAATGATATGTGGGTGAACCACTGGCTTTTAAATATATATACAGTACATGCGCATAAAATTTAAATCCAAGCAAAATGTTTAATAACCTTAATTTAACCCTTAGAGGTTAATACTTAAAGTTACTCTACTTGTCTCTTAAAAGTTACACAATGTGTATGCCCAGTTGCAATAATAAATACAATTTTTCATTGTAATTACTCAACTCTTCTTTGCAATTCTGTGCTTTCCACGCATAGAGCTTTGAAGTCAGGAAACACAGCAGTTAACTCTCAAATCACTTTCAGCACAAAGTCTGTTTCTGTAGTTATATTTTAAAAAGGCATATGAAAAAACAAGTTTTCACACACACACACACACACATATATATATATATATATATATATATATATATATATATATATATATATATGAAATGAGTAATAATGCTGTTACGTCTTTATTCGCTAACACCACAAACACATTTGAACTTAACAAAAAACCAGTTATGACAAAAATTTATAACTGCGCTGTAACTGAAAATCAATGAAAATTTCAAGAAGGCGCTCTTTTTCATTGACTCTTTATGTGGACTCTAAAATTGTTGACTCTTCGAAGGGATTGCCAATCAAATTCTTGTTATTGGTCATTGTTGTTTTGTCGTGGTCTTCAGTCCAGAGACTGGATTGATGCAGCTCTCCATGCTACTCTATCCTGTTCAAGCTTCTTCATCTCCCACTACCTACTGCAACCTATATCCCTCTGAATCTGTTTAGTGTATTCATCTCTTGGCCTCCCTCTATGATTTTTACCCTCCACACTGCCCTCTAATACTAAACTGGCGATCCCTTGTAGCCTCAGATTATGCCCTGCCAACCGATCCCTTCTTTTAACAAAGTTGTGCCACAAATTTCTCTTCTGTACAACTCTATTCAATACCTCCTCATTAGTTATGTGATCCAACCATCTAAGCTTCAGCATTCTTCTGTAGCACCACATTTCGAAAGCCTCTATTCTCCTCTTGTCTAAACTATTTATCGTCCAAGTTTCACTTCCATACATGGCTACACTCCATACAAATACTTTCAGAAACGACTTCCTGACATTTAAATCCATACTCAACATTAACAAATATCTCTTCTTCGGAAACGCTTTCCTTGCCATTGACAGTCTACATTTTATATCCTCTCTACTTCGACCATCATTTACTACTTTAAGCGTCTCATTTCCTAATCTAATTCCCGCAGCATCACACGATTTAATTCGACTACATTCCATTATCGTCGTTTTGCTTTTGTTGACGTTCATCTTATATCGTCCTTTAAACACACTGTCCATTCCGTTCAGCTGCTCTTCCGAGTCCTTTGCTGTCTCTGACAGAATTCAATGTCATCGGCGAACCTCAAAGTTTTCATTTATCCTCCATGGATTTTAATTCCTACTCACAATTTTTCTTTTGTTTCCTTTACTGCTTTCTCAATATACAGATTTAATAACATTGGGGAGAGGCTACAATCCTGTCTCACTCCCTTCCCAACCACTGCTTCCATTTCATGCCCCTCGACTCTGGTTTCTTGGTTTCTGTACAAATTGTAAATAGCCTTTCCCTCCGTGTATTTTATCCCTGCCACCTTCAGAACTTGAAAGAAAGTATTCCAGTCAACATTATCAAAAGCTTTCTCTAAGCCTACAAATGCTAGAAACGTAGGTTTCCCTTTCTTTAATCTATTTTCTAAGATACGTCGTAGGGTCAGCTTTGCCTCACGTGTTCCAACATTTCTACGGAATCCAAACTGATCTTCCCCGAGTTCGGCTTCTACCAGTTTTTCCACTCGTCTGTAAGGAATTCGCGTTAGTATTTTGCAGCCGTAGCTTATTAAACTGATATTTCGGTAATTTTCACATCTGTCAACACCTGCTTTCTTTGGGGTTGGAATTGTTATATTCTTCTTGAAGTATGAGTGTATTTCGCGCGGTCTCATACATCTTGCTCACCAGATGGTAGAGTTTTGTCAGGACTTACTCTCCCAAGGATGTCAGTAGTCCAAATGGAATGTTGTCTACTCCCGGGGCCTTCTTTCGACTCAGGTCTTTCAGTGCTTTGTCAAACCCTTCACGCCTTATCATATCTCCCATTTCATTTTCATCTACATCCTCTTCCATGTCCATAATATTGTCCTCAAGTACATCGCCCTTGTATAGACCCTCTATATACTCCTTTCACCTTTCTGCTTTCCCTTCTTTGCTTACAAATGAGTTTCTATTTGAGGTCTTGATATTCATACAAGTGGTTCTCTTTTCTCCAAAGGTCTCTTTGATTTTCCCGTAGGCAGTATATATGAAATTCGAGAGAAGGAAAACGGAGAGAAGGAAACATAGTGGGTGAATATGGAATGGGGGAGAGAAATGAAAGAGGAAGCCGTCTTGTAGAATTTTCCACAGAGCACAACTTAATCATAGCTAACACTTGGTTCAAGAATCATAAAAGAAGGCTGTATACATGGAAGAATTCTGGAGATACTAGAAGGTATCAGATAGATTATATAATGGTAAGACAGGGATTTAGGAACCAGGTTCTACATTGTAAGACATTTCCAGGGGCAGATGTGGACTCTGACCACAATCTATTGGTTATGAACTGTAGATTAAAACTGAAGAAACTGCAAAAAGGTGGGAATTTAAGGAGATGGGATCTGGATAAACTGATTAAACCAGAAGTTGTACAGAGTTTCAGGGAGAGCATAAGGGAACAATTGACAGGACTGGGGGAAAGAAATACACTAGAAGAACAATGGGTAGCTCTGAGGGATAAAGTAGTGAAGGCAGCAGAGGATCAAGTAGGTAAAAAGACGAGGGCTAGTAGAAATCCTTGGGTAACAGAAGAAATATTGAATTTAATTGATGAAAGTAGAAGATATAAAAACGCAGTAAATGAAGCAGACAAAAAGGAATACAAACGTCTCAAAAATGAGATCGACAGAAAGTGCAAAATGATTAAGCAGGGATGGCTAGAGGACAAATGTAAGGATGTAGAGGCTTATCTCACTAGGGGTAAGATAGATACTGCCTACAGGAAAATTAAAGAGATATTTGGAGAAAACAGAACCACTTGCATGAATATCAAGAGTTCAGATGGAAACCCAGTTCTAAGCAAAGAAGGGAAAGTAGAAAGGTGGAAGGAGTATATAGAGGGTCTATACAAGGGCGATGTACTTGAGGACAATATTATGGAAATGGAATAGGATGTAGATGAAGATGAAATGGTACATATGATACTGCGTGAAGAGTCTGACAGAGCTCTGAAAGAGGTAAGTCGAAAAAAGGCCCCGTGAGTAGACAACATTCCATTGGAACTACTGACGGCCTTGGGAGAGCCAGTCCTGACAAAACTCTACCATCCGATGAGCAAGAAGTATGAGACGGCGAAATTCCCTCAGACTTCAAGAAAAATATAATAACTTCAATCCCAAAGAAAGCAGGTGTTGACAGATGTGAAAATTACCGAACTATCAGTTTATTAAGTCACAGCTGCAAATACTAACGCGAATTCTTTACTTACGAATGGAAAAACTGGTAGAAGCCGATCTAGGCCAAGATCAGTTTGGATTCCGTAGAAATATTGGAACACGTGAGGCAATACTGACCCTAGGAAAGGCAAACCTACGTTTCTAGCATCTGTAGACTTAGAGAAAGCTTTTGACAATGTTGACTTGAATACTCTCTTTCAAATTCTAAAGGTGGCAGGGGTAAAATACAGGGAGCGAAAGGCTATTTACAATTTGTACAGAAACCAGATGGCAGTTATAAGAGTCGAGGGGCATGAAAGGGAAGCAGCTGTTGGTAAGGGAGTGAGACAGGGTTGTAGCCTGTCCCCGATGTTATTCAATCTGTATATTGAGCAAGCAGTAAAGGAAACAAAAAAAATCGGAGTAGATATTAAAGTCCATGGAGAAGAAATAAAAACGTTGAGGTTCGCCGATGACATTGTAATTCTGTCAGAGACAGCAAAGGACTTGGAAGAGCAGTTGAATGGAATGGACAGTGTCTTGAAAGGAGGATATAAGATGAACATCAACAAAAGCAAAACGAGGATCATGGAATGTAGTCGAAAATAGTCGGGTGATGCTGAGGGAATTAGATTAGGAAATGAGACACTTAAAGTAGTAAAGGAGTTTTGCTATTTGGGGAGCGAAATAACTGATGATGGTCGAAGTAGGGAGGATATAAAATGTAGACTGGCAATGGCAAGGAAAGTGTTTCTGAAGAAGAGAAATTTGTTAACATCGAGTATAGATTTAAGTGTCAGGAAGTCGTTTCTGAAAGTATTTGTATGGAGTATAGCCATGTATGGAAGTGAAACATGGACGTTAAATAGTTTGGAGCTTTCGAAATGTGGTGCTACAGAAGAATGCTGAAGATTAGAAGGGTAGATCACATAACTAATGAGGAGGTATTGAATAGAATGGGGGAGAAGAGGAGTTTGTGGCACAACTTGACAAGAAGAAGGGACCGGTTGGTAGGACATGCTCAGAAGCATCAAGGAATCACAAATTTAGCATTGCAGGGCAGCGTGGAGGGTAAAAATCGTAGAGAGAGACCAAGAGATGAATACACTAAGCAGATTTAGAAGGATGTAGGTTGCAATAGGTACTGAGAGATGAAGAAGCTTGCACAGGATAGAGTAGCATGGAGAGCTGCATCAAACCAGTCTCAGGACTGAAAACAACAACAACATATACTCCTTCCACCTTTCTGCTTTCCCTTCTTTGCTTACAATCGAGTTTCCATTTGAGCTCTTGATATTCATACAAGTGGCTCTCTTTTCTCCAAAGGTCTCTTTAATTTTCCTGTAGGCAGTATCTGTTTTACCCCTAGTGAGATAAGCCTCTACATCCTTACATATGTCCTCCAGCCATCCCTGCATAGCCATTTTGCACTTCCTGCCGATCTCATTTTTGAGACGTTTGTATTCCTTTTTGCCTGCTTCATTTCCTGCATTTTTATATTTTCTCCTTTCATCAATTAAATTCAATATTTTTTTCTGTTATCCAAGGATTTCTACCAGCCCTCGTCTTTTTACCTACTTGATCCTTTGCTGCCTTCACTACTTCATTTCTCAAAGCTACCCATTGTTCTTTTACTGTATATCTTTCCCCCATTCCTGTCAATTGATCCGTTATGCTCTCCCTGAAGCTCTGTACAGTCTCTGGTTTAGTCAGTTTATCCAGGTCCGATCTCCTAAAATTCCCATCTTTTTGCAGTTTCTTCAGTTTTAATCTACAGTTCGTAACCAATAGATTGTGGTCAGAGTCCGCATCTGCCCCTGGAAGTGTCTTACAATTTAAAACCTGGTTCCTAAATCTCTGTGTTACCATTATATAGTCTGTCTGATAGCTTCTAGTATCTCCACGTTTCTTCCATGTGTACAACCACACTATGCTATTGTCAATATGTATTCGTAAATAATATCTATGATAACCCGTTATTTTCAATCCGATCTATAATTATTTATCATATGCATAACAAGTTTCAGATTTTCGTGTTGTGCTAAGCGTGAACTGCGGACTTGTTCGTCATCCTCAGACATTTTCGAGATTGAATTAATAGATTTGGGGTATAATTACAATGAGAAAGTATTATGGACATAAACCAGTCCTGTGTTTACATATACAAATGTCCGAACAGTAATCAGACTGATATGGTAGCTAATTCAGCAAAAATATCGTACAATCTTCGTGTTGGAACCTTCTTATGATTTTTGTGGGTTATCGAATAAGGCAAGTAGATACTCTAGTATAAAATCTTTATTAATTTCTGTATATATATTTACGCATGGAAAACAACCCTCTCTTTATGTTTCTTTCATGTAGTTTTAATAACATCCTTGCTTCCCGATCAAGACACCACTCCAAATGCAGTCATTTGTCGAGTCAGTCGCAGCCTATGCGTGGCCGGTAGTATCCTAGTATGGCTTCTCTCGTCTCTGACTGCTGTTGTGGAATGACACAGAATATTGCAGGTAGCCCATTGGTTGTTGCCGGATGGCAGGCGGAGACTACACAGGTTACGAAGGGCTCGGTGAACATACGGCTCTCCTTTCTTGTCGGGAGTCAGCCAGATGAAGACCAACAATGAAGCCTCTCTGAAATTCTGTCATACCCCCAGATAACGCTGTGGCAAATGCGTATGGGGCATCTGCATGTTCTTCACAGTGACCACTCAACCTCGGACGGTGGTCACGCCCTTTATATACATTACCAGGCCTGGCAATAACAATAAACGTGAACAATTGTAGTGCACTCTGGTGACCATTCTAGACGGCGCAGCGAATTGTAACTCTAATCATTTAGAAACCTGCTGCTGAGATGTACGTGTGCGAAGTTACATTGATATTCCGCCAAGTCTTCGGGGTATTTCGCTTTTCCTGTCAGGCAGTGTGTTACCCGTACTTCCAATATTTCGATAGATATTTTTCTCTATAATGGCTGTTGTCCAGAAGAGACGAATATATTTAAAGCGCGTGTCAGAGGTTTTATGTTATAGGGCAAATGATAAAAGATTTTTGTGGCTGCGTACTGAACAAACACAGGAGTAAGGCTGTGGTCTTCATTATATGTAGCCTTTAACTGCACGATTAACAAGTAAGACATAGATGCCTGCAAGTAACAACGTGAATAGGTACACTACTGGCCAGTAAAATTGCTACACCAAGAAGAAATGCGGATGACAAACGGGTATTCATTGGACAAATATATTATACTAGAACTGCCACGTGATTACATTTTCACGCAATTTGAGTGCATAGATCCTGAGAAATTAATACCCAGAACAACGACCTCTGGCCGTAATAACGGCCTTCATACGCCTGCGCATTGAGTCAAACAGAACTTGGATGGCGTATACAGGTACAGCTGCCCGTGCAGCTTCAACACGATGCCACAGTTCATCAAGAGTAATGACTGGCGTATTGTGACGAGCCAGTTGCTCGGCCACCATTGACCAGACGTTTTCAGTTGGTAAGAGATCTGGAGAATGTGCTGGTCAGGGAAGCAGTCGAACATTTTCTGTATCCAGAAACGCCCGTACGGGACCTGCAACACGTGGTCGTGCATTATCCTGCTGAAATGTAGGGTTTCGCAGGGATCGAATGAAGGGTAGAGCCACGGGTCGTTGATACGCCAGTATGGCGATGACGAATACACTCTTCCAATGTGCGTTCACCGCGATGTCGCCAAACACGGATGCGACCATCGTGATGCTGTAAACAGAACCTGGATTCATCCGAATAATAACGTTTTGCCATTCGTGCACCCAGGTTCGTCTTTGAGTACACCATCGCAGGCGCTCCTGTCTGTGATGCAGCGTCAAGGGCAACTGCAGCCATGGTCTCCGAGCTGATAGTCCATACTGCTGCAAACGTCGAACTGTTCGTGCAGATGGTTGTTGTCTTGCAAACGTCCCCATCTGTTGACTCAGGGATCGAGACGTGGCTGCACGATCCGTTACAGCCATGCGGATAAGATGCCTGTCATCTCGACTGCTAGTGATACGAGGTCGTTCGGATCCAGCACGGCGTTCCGCATTGCCTTCCCGAACCCACCGATTCCATATTCTGCTAACAGTCATTGGATCTCGACCAACGCGAGCAGCAATGTCGCGATACGATAAACCGCAATCGCGATAGGCTACAATCCGACCTTTATCAAAGTCTGAAACGTGATGGTACGCATTTCTCCTCCTTACACGAGGCATCACAACAACGTTTAACCAGGCAACGCCGGTCAACTGCAGTTTGTGTATGAGAAATCGGTTGGAAACTTTCCTCAGGTCAGCACGTTGTAGGTTTCGCCACCGGCGCCAACCTTGTGTGAATGCTCTGAAAAGCTCATCATTTGCATATCACAGTATCTTCTTCCTATCGGTTAAATTTCGCGTCTGTAGCACGTCATCTTCGTGGTGTAGCAATTTTAATGGCCAGTAGTGTATGTAGTGGCATCGGTTCTTTGGTAGGATAGTGGGAAACTGCTGAAGTGAATGCTTACGAAACTCTCTACGGCCTATGCTCGAATATTGCTCATTGACAGTATAGTACTGAAGTAAGTCTGTAGAAACAATGGCTAAGCGAATGGTGATGGTACTGCTTGCTTCGTTTGTGGGGCAGTGTGTCAAATTCTGAATAATCCCGACACAGTCAAAGACATTCGCAGAAATGAGAAAAAGAAATGAAAATTCACGTCGCTTCGACGATGAGGCCATTAGAGACAGAACACAAATTTGCATTGGACAAGTAAATCTCTTGTCCTTTCAAAGGAACAATTGCAGTAATCGCCTAAAACAGTATAGGAAAATCATACAAAACTTAAATCGAATGACCGTTCGGGGATTTCAGCCGCAGTCCTCCTGAATGTGAGATCCAAATCTACGTGTGTACTCCGCAATCCATCGTAGGGAGCATGATGGAGGATACCTAGTACCATTACCAGTGGTATCTTACCCGTTCCCCTCGCAGACATCACGTGGGACAAACGGCTGTCTACATACCTGCCTATGAGCCCTGATTTCGTGTATCTTACCGACGTGCTCCTTATGCTAAATTTGTGTTAGCGGCAGTAGGACCGTTCTGTAGCCATCTTCAAATGCCGATTTTCTAAAGTTTCTCAATAGTGTTTATAGTAAATGGAAACGGATACGATTTTATGTATATAAACTGAAGTGGCGAGTGGAAATTTGTACTGATACTGGGAATCGAACCCACGTCCGCTGCTTACTAGGCAGGTACGTTCGCCACTAAGCCACCTCTGCACAGCGGTTTACACACCTGCGCAGATAACACTGGCACACTTCCTTCCTCGATCCAAATTCTCAATGCCACCCCAGCACACTTTAAGTTCTCCCTTACAAACGAACAAGGCAACGGCCTTGCCGCAGTGGCTACACCGGTTCCCCTGCGATCACCGAAGTTAAGTGCTGTCGGGCGTGGTCGGCACTTGGATGGGTGACCATCCAGGCCGCCATGCGCTGTTGCCATTTTTCGGGATGCACTCAGCCACTTGATGCCAATTGAGGAGCTACTCGACCGAATAGTAGCGGCTTCGGTCAAGAATACCATCATAACGACCGGGACAGCGGTGTTCTGACCCCACGCCCCTCCTATCCGCATCCCACCACTGAGGATGACACGGCGGTCGGATGGTCCTGGTAGGCCAGTTGTGGCCTGCAGACGGAGTGAGTGCTTACAAACGAACAGAACTGCCGAGACTCTCCGTGTTCTAGAATAGCACCTCAACATTGATTGTAAATGTGGGATCCAGCCTCAAACCCAGTTGCAGGCACTTATACAAGTGTAAGGGGGAATTTAAAGTAGAATGGGCTAGCAGAATTTGGATCGTGGAGGGAAGTGTGCCAGGGTAATCTGTGGAGTTGTGTGAACCTCCGTGCAGAGGTGGATTAGTGTTTAATGCACGAGAACAGTAAGCAGCAGAGCCGGGTTCGATTCCCGTCCTTGATAAAAATTTTCACTCGGCTCTTCAGTCTATAAAAAGAAAATCATACACTATTGGCAATTAAAATTGCTACACCACGAAGATGACGTGCTACAGGTGTGAAATTTAACCGACAGCAAGAAGATACTGTGATATGCAAATGATTAGCTTTTCAGAGCATTCACACAAGGTTGGCGCCGGTGGCGACACCTACAACGTGCTGACGTGAGGAAAGCTTCCAACCGATTTCTCATACACAAACAGCAGTTAACTGGCGTTGCCTTGTGAAACGTTGTTGTGATGCCTCGTGTAAGGAGGAGAAATGCGTACCATCACGTTTACGACTTTGATAAAGGTCGGATTGTAGCCTATCGCGATTGCGGTTTATCGTATCGCGACATTGCTGCTCGCGTTGGTCGAGATCCAATGACTGTTAGCAGAATATGGAATCGGTGGGTTCAGGACGGCAATACGGAACGCCGCGCTGGATCCCAACGGCCTCATATCACTAGCAGTCGAGATGAAAGGCATCTTATACACACGGCTGTAACGGATCGTGCAGCCACGTCTCGATCCCTGAGTCAACAGATGGGGACGTTTGCAACCATCTGCACGAACAGTTCGACGACGTTTGCAGCAGCATGGACTATCGGATCGGAGACCGTGAGTGCTGTTACCCTTGACGCGTCATCACAGACAGGAGCGCCTTCGATGGCGCACTCAACGACGAACCTGGGTGCACGAATGGCAAAACGTCACTTTTTAGGATGAATCCAGGTTCTAGAATGAGATTTTCACTCTGCAGCGGAGTGTGTGCCGATCTGAAACTTCCTGGCAGATTAATACTGTGTGGCCGACCGAGACTCGAACTCGGGACCTTTGCCTTTCGCGGGCAAGTGCTCTACCATCTGAGCTACCGAAGCACGACTCACGCCCGGTCCTCACAGCTTTACTTCTGCCAGTATCTCGTCTCTTACCTTCCAAACTTTGCAGAAGCTCTCCTGCGAAACTTGCAGAACTAGCACTCCTGAAAGAAAGGATACTGCTGAGACATGGCTTAGCCACAGGCTGGGGGATGTTTCCAGAATGAGATTTTCAGTCTGCAGCGGAGTGTGCGTTGCTCTGAAACTTCCTGGCAGATTAATACTGCAAGTTTCGCAGGAGAGCTTCTGTAAAGTTTGGAAGGTAGGAGACGAGATACTGGCAGAAGTAAAGCTGTGAGGACCGGGCGTGAGTCGTGCTTCGGTAGCTCAGTTGGTAGAGCACTTGCCCGTAAAAGGCAAAGGTCCCGAGTTCGAGTCTCGGTCGGGCACACAGTATTAATCTGCCAGGAAGTTTCAATCCAGGTTCTGTTTACAGCATCATGAAGGTCGCATCCGTATTTGGCGACATCGCGGTGAATGCACATTGGAAGCGTGTATTCGTCATCGCCATACTGGCGTATCACCCGACGTGATGGTATGGGTTGCCATTGGTTACACGTCTCGGTCACCTCTTGTTCGCGTTGACGGCACTTTGAACAGTGGACGTTGCATTTCATGTGTGTTACGACCCGTGGCTCTACCCTTCATTCGATCCCTGCGAAACCCTACATTTCAGCAGCATAATGCTCGGCCGCATGTTGCGGGTCCTGTACGGGCCTTTCTGGATACAGAAAATGCTCGACTGCTGTACTGGCCAGCACATTCTCCAGATCTCTCACAAATTGAAAATGTCTGGTCAATGGTGTCCGAGCAACTGGTTCGTCGCAAGACGCCAGTCATTACTCTTGATAAACTGCGGTATCGTGTTGAAGCTGCATGGGCGGCTGTACCTGTACACGCCATCCGAGCTGTGTTTGACTCAATGGCCAGGCGTATCAACGCCGTTATTATGGCCAGAGGTGGTTGTTCTCGGGACTGGTTTCTCAGGATCTATCCACCCAAATCGCGTGAAAATGTAATTACATGTCAGTTCTAGTATAATATATTTGTCCAATGAATGCCCGTTTATCATCTGCATTTCTTCTTGGTGTAGCAATTTTAATGGCCAGTAGCGTATCTGTATGAGACCAGTAAAGTCTCTGAAATTGTATCATTGCATTTGGAATCGGATGTGAGCGGGAGACGTTGGCCGCCCAGTCGAGTGTGTCGACGGTGAGTCACCAAAAACAAGGGAAAGACAACAGCATCGATGAACGGACAATAACGAAGACAATGCGGCAGAATGACACATCCAGACACTGAACCAAATCGAAGGACAAGACGCAGCAGAGTCAGGAGCGAATCAGCGGTGAGTACAACGCAGTCAGAACTCGACTGAGGGTCGGGCCCCTGCACTGCTAACTTCATAGCGGGACCGTGAGCGTCGATTGGCTGGCGCGGGGGGCGTGGCCCGTGCCTGACACTGACGCGGCAACAGCGGCGCTCGCAGATGTTAGCAGCGCCCCTAGCGGCTGTTGCCTGGGTCCGTGCTTTCTGGCGGGCTTTCAAGCTGGTCGGACCAGGATACCAGCGTTCCTCTAAAAGAACCTCTCCTTCCCTCCAGCAGTTCCCATCTGAGTTCCTAACGCACCTCAGTGGCACTTGTGCGTTGTTTCAGCCTACCGCCAACAAATTTGGCATCCCTTCTCTGAATTGCTTCAATGTCTTCGATTAATATGAACTAGTGCAGATCCCAGTCACTCCAACAGTGCTCAAGAATAGGCCCAAAATGCGATAGCCTCAACAGATGAATCGCACTTTCCTGAAATTCTCCCAATACACTGAAGCCATACTTTCTTCAGTCGTCGCACGCTCGTTCCGTCTCATATCACTTTGTAACGTTACGCCCAGGTATTTAAAAGACCTGACTGTGTCAAGCAGGACACTACTAATGCTGTTCCCGAGCATTACAGGCTTGTTTTTCCTACTAATCCTCATTAACTTACATTTATCTACATGTAGAGCTACTCGCCATTTTTCAAACCAGCAACAATTTTTGTCTAAGTCATCTTGTATAATCCTACAGCCACTCATCTTCGACACCTTCCAGTACACCACAGCATCGTCAAAAAAAAAAAAAAAAAGAAAAAAAAAAAACGCACACTGCTCTCTACCTGTCTGTCAGATCATTTATGTACACAGGAAATTATAGCGGCCTTATCTCACTACTCTGTGGCGCGTCTGAGGATACCCTTGTGTCTGATAAACACTCGCTGTCGAGGACTACATCATAGTCACCATTTTCGTGAGCCTTTGTCCCACGTCAGTACGGGGTCGGCCTCGTTATTGTGGACTTGTTAGTGTCGGAAGGTGACTGGATGTCCTTCCTGTCGCCGCCCCATACCCTACAGGACAGAATTAGTGCACAGCAGCTGTCTTCATCCAGTGTAAGCCATGAAAGAGTGCGAACGTTTATCAGATTTTGGCGAGTCGCGGAACTGAGGCGGGAAATGGGGACCAGCCCAGTATTCACCTAGTGGGATGTGGAATACCACCTAAAATCACATACAGGCTGGCCGGCACACCGGCCCCCGTCGTTAATACGGCGGGCGGATTCGATTCGGGGCCGGCGCGGCTACCCGAGTCCAGGAAACAGTCCTTCGAGGTCTACATAGTTGGTTTTATTACCTAAGAAGTCTTCGAACCATTCACATATGAGGAAATCTAGTCCATATGCTCGTATCTCCATAACAATCTGCAGTGGGCTACCGTTCAAATGCTTCTCTGAAATCTACGAATACGGTATCTACCTGTCGCCTTTCGTCCGCAGTTCGCTGTGTATCGTGAGAAAAGGACAAGCTGAGACTCACAAGAGCGATGATTTCTAAAAGCGTGCCGATTCGTGGACATAAGCTATTCATTCTCTAGGAAATTTATTCTATTGGAACTCAGAATACGTCCTAGAATTCTGCAGCAAGGCGATGTTAACGATATTGGTCTGTAATTTTGCGTCTCCACTTATTTACCTTTTATATATACACGAGTGATCTGCGTTTTTTCCAGTCGCTTGGGATTTTGCAATGGGTGAGAGATTCGCAATAAATAAAACCTAAGTAACGGGTTAATGCTGTAAAGAATGTCGATCTTAGCAGTGCAATACCTCGCTCGGTTTCGAAGAAAGCCTTATGATCATCATCATCATCATCATTATCATTTAAGACTGATTATGCCTTTCAGCGTTCAGTCTGGAGCATAGCCCCCCTTATACAGTTCCTCCATGATCCCCTATTCAGTGCTAACATTGGTGCCTCTTCTGATGTTAAACCTATTACTTCAAAATCATTCTTAACCGAATCCAGGTACCTTCTCCTCGGTCTGCCCCGACTCCTCCTACCCTCTACTGCTGAATCCATGAGTCTCTTGGGTAACCTTGCTTCTCCCATGCGTGTAACATGACCCCACCATCTAAGCCTGTTCGCCCTGACTGCTACATCTACAGAGTTCATTCCCAGTTTTTCTTTGATTTCCTCATTGTGGACACCCTCCTGCCATTGTTCCCATCTACTAGTACCTGCAATCATCCTAGCTACTTTCATATCCGTAACCTCAACCTTGTTGATAAAGTAACCTGAATCCACCCAGCTTTCGCTCCCATACAACAAAGTTGGTCGAAAGAGTGAACGGTGCACAGATAACTTAGTCTTGGTACTGACTTCCTTCTTGCAGAAGAGAGTAGATCGTAGCTGAGCGCTCACTGCATTAGCTTTGCTACACCTAGCTTCCAGTTCTTTCACTATGTTGCCATCCTGTGAGAATATGCATCCTAAGTACTTGAAACCGTCCACCTGTTCTAACTTTGTTCCTCCTATTTGGCACTCAATCCGTTTATATTTCTTTCCCACTGACATTACTTTCGTTTTGGAGATGCTAATCTTCATACCATAGTCTTTACATTTCTGATCTAGCTCTGAAATATTACTTTGAAAACTTTCACTCGAATCTGCCATCACAACTAAGTCATCCGCATATGCAAGACTGCTTATTTTATGTTCTCATATCTTAATCTCACCCAGCCAGTCTATTGTTTTCAACATATGATCCATAAATAATATGAACAACAGTGGAGACAGGTTGCAGCCTTGTCTTACCCCTGAAACTACTCTGAACCATGAATTCAATTTACCGTCAACTCTAACTGCTGCCTGACTATCCATGTAAAGACATTTAATTGCTTGCAAAAGTTTGCCTCCTATTCCATAATCTTGTGGAACAGACAATAACTTCCTCCTAGGAACCCGGTCATATGCCTTTTCTAGATCTATAAAGCATAGATACAATTCCCTGTTCCACGCATAACACTTCTCCATTATTTGCCGTAAGCTAAAGATCTGGTCCTGACAACCTCTAAGAGGCCTAAACCCACACTGATTTTCATCCAATTGGTCCTCAACTAATACTCGCACTTTCCTTTCAACAATACCTGAGAAGATTTTACCCACAACGCTGATTAAAGAGATACCTCTGTAGTTGTTACAATCTTTTCTGTTTCCATGTTTAAAGATTGGTGTGATTACTGCTTTTGTCCAGTCTGATGGAACCTGTCCCGACTCCCAGGCCATTTCAGTTATCCTGTGTAGCCATTTAAGGCCTGACATTCCACTGTATTTGATGAGTTCCGACTTAATTTCATCCACCCCAGCCGCTTTATTGCACTGCAATCTATTGACCATTTTTTCCACTTCCTCAAATGTGATCCTATTTCCATCATCATTCCTATCCCATTCTACCTCGAAATCTGAAACATTACTGATCGCATTTTCACCTACATTGAGCAACTCTTCAAAATACACACTCCATCTGCCCAAGGCATCCACAGGATTCACCAGCGGTTTTCCTGACCTGTCCAAAATACTTGTCATTTCCTTCTTACCTCCCTTTCGAAGACTGCTAATTACACTCCAGAATGGTTTTCCAGCAGCTTGACCCATAGTCTCCAACCTGTTTCCAAAGTCTTCCCACGATTTCTTCTTGGATGCTGCAATTATCTGTTTGGTTTTGTTTCTTTCTTCAACATAACTTTCTCTGTCTGCCTGGGTTCTGGTATGTAGCCATTTTTGATACGCCTTCTTTTTCCTTTTACAGGCTGCCTTGCCTGTATCATTCCACCAAGCTGTTTGCTTCATCCTACTTTTACACACTACTGTTCCAAGACATTCTTTAGCCACTTCTAGTACTGTGTCCCTGTACCTTGTCCATTCCTTTTCCAATGACTGTAATTGACTACATTCAACTAACTGGTACCTTTCTGAGATCGCTGTTATGTACTTGTGCCTGATTTCCTTATCCTGAAGTTTCTCCACTCTTATCCTCCTACATATGGACCTGACCTCACAATCTCAATTTCACTGCAGATTAAATAATGATCATTGTCATCAACGAATACACGTGTGCCACTCACAGCCTTCCTGAATTCCTGATCTGTTATTATATAGTCAATGACAGATCTGGTTCCCCTGCCTTCCCAAGTATACCGGTGAATGTTCGTATGTTTAAAAAAGGAGTTTGTGATTACTAAGCCCATACTGGCACAGAAATCCAAGAGTTGTTTCCCGTTCCTCCATATCCTCTCCAAATTTACCCATAACCTTTTCATACACTTCTGTTCGATTTCCAATCCTGGCGTTAAAATCACCCATGAGCAGAACACTGTTCTTGTCCTTTACTCTAACAACTACATCACTGAGTGCCTCATAAAAACTATCCATCTTATCTTGATCTGTCCCTTCACAATGCGAATATACTGACACAATCCTAATTTTCTTGCTAGACACTGTCAAATCTATCCACATCAGTCGTTAGCCTTATGATGTCTGGGAAATATCTAAGAATATTCCAAGATAAGATTTTTATCGAGAATAAGATTTTTTTTCATCTCGCCACGAAGAGGTGGGGAAGATTGTAAGCTAGACTGACAACTTCACCTAGACAGTTACTCTGCATTTGATATGTGTTTGGCTGTAATGGCATAGAAACACATTCAAATTGTTTGTACACCGTTAGACTCAAGAAAAGCGAGTGGTTTCTGCTCGAGCTCTCTGTCCTCTTATTTTATCACGACTGTCTTTTCTCCTTATGTACCAGAGTCAACAAAATGTTATGGTATTCGGCAATCGACATCGAGCTCGGACGACAATGTCCAGTCAGCATGCTAAAAGTACACTACTGGCCATTAAAATTGCTACACCAAGAAGAAATGCAGATGATAAGCGGGTATTCATTGGACAAATATATTACACTAGAACTGACATGTGATTACATTTTCACGCAATTTAGGTGCATAGATCCTGAGAAATCAGTACCCAGAAAAACCACCTCTGGCCGTAAAAACAGCCTTGATACGCCTGGGCATTGAGTCAAACAGAGCTTGGATGGCGCGTACAGGTACAGCTGCCCATGCAGCTTCAACACGAAACCACAGTTCATCAAGAATAGCGACTGGCGTATTGTGACGAGCCAGTTGCTCGGACACCATTGACCAGACGTTTTCAGTTGGTGAGAGATCTAGAGAATGTGCTGGCCAGGGCAGCAGTCGAACATTTTCTGTATCCAGAAAGGCCCGTACAGGACCTCCAACATGCGGTCGTGCATTATCCTGCTGAAATGAAGGATTTCGCAGGGATCGAATGAAGGGTAGAGCCACGGGTCGTAACACATCTGAAATGTAACGTCCACTGTTCAGAGTGCCGTCAGTGCGAGCAAGAGGTGACCGAGACGTGTAACCAATGGCACGCCATACCATCATGCCGGGTGATACGCCAGTATGCCGATGACGAATACACGCTTCGAATGTGCGTTCACCGCGTTGTCGCCAAACACGGATGCGACAGAACCTGTATTAATCCAAAAAAAATGACGTTTTGCCATTCGTGCACCCAGGTTCGTCGTTGAGTAAACCATCGCAGGCTCCCCTGTCTGTGATGACGCGTCAAGGATAACAGCAGCCACGATCTGCGAGCTGATAGTTCAGGCTGCTGCAAGCGTCGTCGAACTGTTCGTGCAGATGGTTGTTGTCTTGCAAACGTCCCCATCTGTTGACTCAGGGATCGAGATGTGGCTGCACGATGTGTTACAACCATGGGGATAAGTTGCCTGTCATCTCGATTGCTAGTGATACGAGGCCGTTGGGATCCAACACGGCGTTCCGTATTACCCTCCTGAACCCACCGATTACATATTCTGTTAACAGTCATTGGATCTCGACCAAAGCGAGCAGTAATGTCGCGATACTATAAACCGCAATCGCGATAGTCTCTTATCCGCCCTTTATCTAAGTCGGAAACGTGATGGTACGCATTTCTCCTCGTTACACGAGGCATCACAACGACGTTTCACCAGGCAACGCCGGTCAACTGCTATTTGTGTATGAGAAATCGGTTGGAAACTTTCTTCATGTCAGCAAGTTGTAGGTGTCACCACCGGCGCCAACCTTGTGTGAATGCTCTGAAAAGCTAATCATTTGCATATCACAGCATCTTCTTCCTGCCGGTTAAATTTCGCGTCTGTAGCACGTCCTCTTCGTGGTGTAGCAATTTTAATGGCCAGTAGTGTACATCTACATCTCCACCTACATAGATACTCTGTAAGCCACCGTACGGTGCGTGGCGGAGGGCACCCCGTACGACTACCAATCGTTTCCTTTCCTGTTCCACTCGCAAATAGAGCGACGGAAAAACGAGTATCTATATGCCTCGGTACGAGCCCTGATTTCTCGCATCTTACCTTCGCGGTCTTTAAGTGCAATGTATATTGGCGGCAGTAGAATCGTTCCGGAATCAGTTTCAAATGCCAGTTCTCTAAATTTTACCAATAGTGTTTCTGGAAAAGAACGTCGCCTTCACTCCAGGGATTCCCATTTTAGTTCCCGAAGCATCTTCGTAACACTTGTGGGTTGTTCAAACCTACCGGTAACAAATCTAGCTGTCCGCCTTTGAACTGCCTCGATGTCGTCCCCCAGTACGACCTGGTACGTACACTCCTGGAAATTGAAATAAGAACACCGTGAATTCATTGTCCCAGGGAGGGGAAACTTTATTGACACATTCCTGGGGTCAGATACATCACATGATCACACTGACAGAACCACAGGCACATAGACACAGGCAACAGAGCATGCACAATGTCGGCACTAGTACAGTGTATATCCACCTTTCGCAGCAATGCAGGCTGCTATTCTCCCATGGAGACGATCGTAGAGATGCTGGATGTAGTCCTGTGGAACGGCTTGCCATGCCATTTCCACCTGGCGCCTCAGTTGGACCAGCGTTCGTGCTGGACGTGCAGACCGCGTGAGACGACGCTTCATCCAGTCCCAAACATGCTCAATGGGGGACAGATCCGGAGATCTTGCTGGCCAGGGTAGTTGACTTACACCTTCTAGAGCACGTTGGGTGGCACGGGATACATGCGGACGTGCATTGTCCTGTTGGAACAGCAAGTTCCCTTGCCGGTCTAGGAATGGTAGGAATGGTAGAACGATGGGTTCGATGACGGTTTGGATGTACCGTGCACTATTCAGTGTCCCCTCGACGATCACCAGTGGTGTACGGCCAGTGTAGGAGAACGCTCCCCACACCATGATGCCGGGTGTTGGTCCTGTGTGCCTCGGTCGTATGCAGTCCTGATTGTGGCGCTCACCTGCACGGCGCCAAACACGCATACGACCATCATTGGCACCAAGGCAGAAGCGACTCTCATCGCTGAAGACGACACGTCTCCATTCGTCCCTCCATTCACGCCTGTCGCGACACCACTGGAGGCGGACTGCACGATGTTGGCGCGTGAGCGGAAGACGGCCTAACGGTGTGCGGGACCGTAGCCTAGCTTCATGGAGACGGTTGCGAATGGTCCTCGCCGATACCCCAGGAGCAACAGTGTCCCTAATTTGCTGGGAAGTGGCGGTGCGGTCTCCTACGGCACTGCGTAGGATCCTACGGTCTTGGCGTGCATCCGTGCGTCGCTGAGGTCCGGTCCCAGGTCGACGGGCACGTGCACCTTCCGCCGACCACTGGTGACAACATCGATGTACTGTGGAGACCTCACGCCCCACGTGTTGAGCAATTCGGCGGTACATCCACCCGGCCTCCCGCATGCCCACTATACGCCCTCGCTCAAAGTCCGTCAACTGCACATACGGTTCACGTCCACGCTGTCGCGGCATGCTACCAGTGTTAAAGACTGCGATGGAGCTCCGTATGCCACGGCAAACTGGCTGACACTGACGGCGGCGGTGCACAAATGCTGCGCAGCTAGCGCCATTCGACGGCCAACACCGCGGTTCCTGGTGTGTCCGCTGTGCCGTGCGTGTGATCATTGCTTGTACAGCCCCCTCGCAGTGTCCGGAGCAAGTATGGTGGGTCTGACACACCGGTGTCAATGTGTTCTTTTTTCCATTTCCAGGAGTGTACGAGCACGTACACACACAGCGGTTCTCGAACAGCGTTGTGAAAGAGCAGCGCATTTGTTTTGTCCAGAAAGAGAATGATTGGCAGAAAATTCCGATCATTGTTTTCAGAGACTTGCTAACTATGCTGAAAAACGGTATCATCTGTCTGTGTCACTTTGATTTGTGGTGCAACATTCAATAAAAGTTATTTGCCCACCCATAACTGTGTGCAACTTACTTTTTTAAATCACGTCGTAGGTGATGGTACTAGTTAAAGTTGTTTGTAAATGCAATCCCCGAACATTTACGAGTAGATGAATCGACAACGTTTAAAATTGTATAATTTATCGCGTAACCAAAATTTAATGACATTTGGTCAGTACTCATGTGGAGGACCACACACTTCTTATTGTTCGGAGCCAACTGCCACTTTTCTCCCCATGCAGTTACATCGCCTGAATCGCTTTTTAATTCGTATAAAATCACTTTCAGTGCTAGACCACGTCATTACGAAATACTAAAACAATTACATACTCAAGGTTTTGACCTTCTTTGCTGCGGTGTTTTCCAGGCGCCTAGACTGACAATGAGGAGATAGCCGTTGCAAAGACGCTCTAAACTTCGCGTTTATAGTTTTACTGTCTTATAACGACTCAGACAAAAATAATTTTATTGGAATACATACAGGCCGTGAAAACCAATGAACTTATGCAATTCGTTTTGATCTTCATCTACATCTATATTTATACTCCGCAAGCCACCCATCGGTGTTTGATCTCCTCGGGAGGTATAAGTAGGGGGAAGCAATATATTCGGTACCTCATCCAGAAACGCACCCTCTCGAAACCTGGACAGCAAACTACATCGCGATGCAGAGCGCCTCTCTTGCAGAGTCTGTCACTTGAGTTTGTTAAACATCTCCGTAACGCTATCACGCTTACCAAATAACCCTGTGACGAAACGCGCCGCTCTTCTTTGGATATTCTCTATCTCCTCTGTCGACCCGACCTGGTACGGATCCCACACTGATGAGTAATACTCAAGTATAGGTCGAACGAGTGTTTCGTAAGCCACCTTCTTTATTGATGGACTACATTTTCTAAGGCCTCTCCCAATGAAACTCAACCTAGCACCCGCCTTACCAATAATTAATTTTATATGATCATTCCACTTCAAATCGTTCCGTACTTATACTCCCAGATATTTTACAGAAGTAACTGTTACTAGGGTTTGTTCCGCTATCATATAATCACACAATAAAGGATCCTTCTTTCTATGCATTCGCAATACATTACATTTGTCTGTGTTAAGGGTCAGTTGCACCAAGTGCCTATCCACTGCAGATCTTCCTGCATTTCGCTGCAATCTTCTAATGCTGCAACTTCTCTGTATACTACAGCATCATCCGCGAAAAGCCGCATGCGCATGCGCATGAGCCGCATCTTCTGACGACTTTACTAGACGGTAAACGACAGCATCGTCTGTAAGCAATCTGAGAGCTGCACGGCTGGCTCCTACAGCGTTCATGTAAGTTGGTTAGTTAGTTAGTTGGTTACATGTTCCACGAATCATTTTGCACGATGGATCTTATTACATTCACATCGCAAATTAATTTGTACGTATGGTTACATTCTGAACATTTCGAAGGTTTTTTTCCAAAAAGAAAAAATATGTACATATGTGAGACAGTAATTCCTACCCAACACCTAAAGTAATAGAAATTCTTCTACGGAACAGAAAGAGTTGTCAAGGAGAAAATTTCTCAGTTTACTTTCAAATTTTACTTTGCTGTCTGTCAGACATTTGATGTCACTGGATAAGTGATCAATAATTTTTGTTGCAGCATTGTGCACCGCCTTTTTGTACTACAGACAACTTTACTGTGGAGTAATGAATGTCATTTTTCCTTCTGCTGCTGTAATTCTGTATATCATTGTTCCTTATGAACTGTAGTGGATTATTTACAACAAACTTCATGGAGAAATAAATATACTGTGAAGCAGCAGTCAGAATGCCTAACTCCTTAAACAGAAGACTACAAGATGACAGTGGGTGAGAACGACATATTATTTTTACAGCACGTTTTCGCGCGATGAAGATTTGCTTTCTTAAAGATGAGTTACCCTAAAACGTTATTCCATTATTGAATGAAAATGTGCAAAATATATTAACTTACTGATTTGTCTCTCCACAATGTTTGCAATGATTCTAACAGTAAATGTGGCTGAACTGTATTGTTTTAGGAGTTCCAAAATGTTCTTTTTCCAATTTAAATTCTCATCAGTATGGACCCCCTAAGAATTTTGAGGTTTGCATCCTATTTATTATAGGTTATACTTATCATTGGTGTAGTACTCGAGACGTGCAGAACTGAATGTTGTTTCTTTTTAAAATTCAGGATGAGACCATTCGTAGAAAACCAGTCAAAGATACTTTTAACAACTTTGTTTACCGTTTCTTCTGTTTCTGTATGAATACTTGGATTTATCACAGTACTACTGTCATCTGCAAAAAAATAACTAATTCTGCTTGTTCTCTATCAGACGAAAGATAGTTTACTTATATGAGGAACAATAGTGGAGCCAAGATCTAGCCCTGGGTAACCCCACACGTGATTTCTACCCAGTTAGAATTATGTCCCCGAACTATATTGGTTGAATTACTAAGTACAACTTTCTTCATTCTTTTGGTTACATATGACATCTTCGACTGGTTGGCTTTACCATCAGTCCCATAAAACTTCAATACTGTGATTCTCACTCTTAAATGACTTAGATAGAAGTCAGAAAATACCAAACGGTGCTATTTTATTATTTAATGCTTGTAAAATCCGGTGAGTGAACATGTAAACGGCATTATCAGTACAGCAACCCTTATGAAATCGAAACTGTGATTTGCTCAGGCTATTATTGTTGCGCTCGGGGGCCACAGCGCAGTTGCGACACCTGTGGATGGCCAACCGGTCGTGATAATAAAAGAAATACACAACTGAAGCGGTATTTTCAACCCCTGGTGTAATGTTCAGTTGCGGATGTTCTCCCAGCACGTTTGTTTGTATTGTCGTTAGGATGAGATGCCATTCTAGAGTACGTTACCTTCTCAAAGGAACAACAAAGGCCTGTAGCGCTACTTTGGGTAACCTACATATAGAGTTGATTTCATTAGATGATTTCCGGCCAAACAATATGAACTTTGGCGTTTGTGACAGGTAGCGACGAACCGCGTAGACACGCCATTTGACTAGAAGCTGTTTGTCAGGAACGGTGTAAAAAGCCTTCTGGAAATGTAGAAACGTCGAATATACCTCAGATGCACTTTTAATGGTGTGAATAGAGCCAGTAACACTTTATGAATCCGTTCTCGTTATGCGTCAGTAGACTGTTTTCGCAGAGGTACGAGGTGCATTCAAGTTCTAAGGCCTCCGATTTTTTTTCTCCGGACTGGAAAGAGATAGAAACATGCGCATTGTTTTAAAATGAGTCCGCGTTCATTGTCAATACGTCCCAGAGATGGCAGCACCGTACAGCAGATGGAATTTTACCGCCAGCGGCGAGAATGAGAACTGTTTTAAATACTTAAAATGGCGACGTTTTCCTTACTTGAACAACGTGCAATCATTCGTTTTCTGAATTTGCGTCGTGTGAAGCCAATTGAAATTCATTGACAGTTGAAGGAGACATGTGGTGATGGAGTTATGGATGTGTCGAAAGTGCGTTCGTGGGTGCAACAGTTTAATGAAGGCAGAACATCGTGTGACAACAAACCGAAACAACCTCGGGTTCGCACAAGCCGGTCTGACGACATTGTTTTGGGGAATCGCCGAATGACTGTTGAACAGATCGCCTCCACAGTTGGCATTTCTGTGGGTTCTGTGCACACAATCCCGCATGACGACCTGAAAATGCGAAAAGTATCATCCAGGTGGGTGCCACGAATGCTGACGGACGACCACATGGCTGCCCGTGTGGCATGTTGCCAAGCAATGTTGACGCGCAACGACAGCACGACTGGGACTTTCTTTTCGTCGGTTGTGACAATGGATGAGACGTGGATGCCATTTTTCAATCCAGAAACAAAGCGCCAGTCAGCTCAATGGAAGCACACAGATTCACCGCCACCAAAAAAATTTCAGGTAACCTCCAGTGCTGAAAAAATGATGGTGCCCATGTTCTGGGACAGCTAGGGCGTAATCCTTACCCATTGCGTTCCAAAGGGCACTACGGTAACAGGTGCATCCTACGAAAATGTTTTGAAGAACAAATTCCTTTCTGCACTGCAACAAAAACGTCTGGGAAGGGTTGCGCGTGCGCTGTTTCACCAAGACAACGCACCCGCACATCGAGCTAACTTTACGCAACAGTTTCTTCGTGATAACAACTTTGAAGTGATTCCTCATGCTCCCTACTCACCTGACCTGGCTCCTAGTGACTTTTGGCTTTTTCCAAAAATGAAAGACACTCTCCGTGGCCGCACATTCATCAGCCGTGCTGGTATTGCCTCAGTGATTTTCCAGTGGTCTAAACAGACTCCTAAAGAAGCCTTCGCCGCTGCTATGGAATCATAGCGTCAGCGTTGTGAAAAATGTGTACGTCTGCAGGGCGATTACGTCGAGAAGTAACGCCAGTTTCATCGAATTCGGGTAAGTAGTTAGTTAGAAAAAAAATCGGTGGCCTTAGAACTTGAATGCACCTCGTATTTCACAGTTTTGAAAGACAGTTCTAAAATTATACTACAATCCTATGTAAATAGTTTGTGTCTATAAATCAACAGAGTATTTCTATTTCCGTCTTTTGGGACAGGAAATTAGACCGGCACTGCCTAAGTTAGAAGAATGTACGGATTGCTACTAATACGTTTTAGCTTATAAATTATTGCATGTTATTACTTTCACATGTGATATAGAATTAATTTTACGTAACAATGGTGAGCACATGCTAATACATCTCTATTATTAAAAGCAAGATCCAGCTACGTTCAACAATAAAAATGCTTTTCCATATTGAGTCGTGAATGGTTGAGCCACTACTTCTTCTGGGTCATTATTGACACACTTTAAATTTATGTATGTATTTTTACGATATTGGATAATCTATTTTATCTACAATTTTGTTATTTCATTTTAATACCAATCGACAGTCTACATAGAAAAAAACAATTAAAAGGAAAACGACTGGAAATTATCATTTCAATAAAGGTATGTTGAAACTTTAATTACTTCAGCTACATTTTATAACTCTATGTTGATGATACTGAATAGCAAACAATTCTTTTTAGGTTGATGCTGGCGACAGGTTTTCATTTGTCCGTCATATGACGGGTCTTGTCGCGAGAGCACGCCATCGTTGGTCCGTCATATAACGGGTGTTGGTGTTAATACGTTAAGCGATTTAGGGAGATCACAGAAAGCAAACATCTGGATAACCGCTCAGAGATTTTAACAGTCTCTTCCCGGAATATGAATCCATCGTCTAACTACTGCGCTACCTTAATCCGTGTCGAAGAAATATGTCCGACGTCTCTGGAAAGTCCAAGATGATGCGAGGAATCTGATTTCAGCGAGAAGCCTATAGACATTCTATTTCTCACATGAAAGGACGGTAGATTAAAATTAGAGTTTCAGAATAAAATTCAGTCGTCAGTTGCACAATTGTGAAATTTATTTCGCTTTACCAGTTTCAAAAGATAAAACTGTCACCTTCAGAAGCCTACGAAATATGAGATATTATAAATCATTGTAACTTGGCCATACTTGTATGTAAAGTATAAGAAGTGTGTTACAAAAACTTACTTAATATTAGTTCAACAGACATCAATATCTTCTTTACAGAAGCATAATGCTATGAAATGTCCAAAAGTGTACATATCGTATGTGACAGCTGTAGACAAATATTGATAATTTACAGTAAATGAATCACATTCATGTAAATAATTGTTAAGCTAGCATCAAGGAACATATACAAAAGCATATAAAAAGTATAAGTAAAATCACATTTATGTACATAGTCAATTTGTTATGCTAACAGCGATGAACATACATAAAAGCATATGAAATGTTAACTAAGGTACATAACGAAAGCTATACATAGTACATATGAGAAACATGGCACATAGTTCCACATAATCTATTGCTGCCATTAATATGTAGGAGAAATGGGCTACTTTTCATCATTTTATAAGACCTGAAATATAATGGAAGTAGTGTCTGTTTTTCAGTGCAAGCTTATTTCGGCAAATCTGGAATGTTAGGTAGGAATGTTTATATATTTTGAACTCTTCTAAGAGGTTAATTTTGTAGCCCTTATCAACTATACGAGTATACAAAATTCCCATATTGAGCAACTGAAAAACTTCTCAAATCTGGGATGTATAAAATTCAATGTAATATGTGTCCGAGTTTGTATATAGAACTGACACACATGGCATTTAAAAACCGCTGCAGTAAGCACTTCTAACAAATATGGTGAAAATTAATGTAATCTAACTTTTGCAGAACATATCAAAACCCAGAAATGCACTCTTCCTCCTCCATCTTTGTTAAAGTAGAAATTTTGCACATACTTGACGAGCGCTACAAAATGAACCTTTTAAAAAATCTCGAAATATATAAACATTTCTACCTAAATCCCAAAGATCTGTTGAATGATCGGCTACACTGAACAATAGACACTATTTCGATTTTATTGCATGTCTTTATAAAATTATAAACATTAGCCCATTTCCAAATTCTAATGATTAATAATATCTCAAATTTTGGAGGCTTCCAAAGGTGATAGATTAATCTGTTGAAACTGGTAAAGCGAAATAAATTTCCTAGCTGTGCAACTGACGACTGAATTTCATTATGAAAAATACTTTATATCACGGTGGCTGAGAAAATAACCTCTGTGCATAAGTTTTTGTTGGTTCGTTCGTTTGCTCTTAATTCATGCAAATCTGTAATTTTATTCTGATCTTGAAAAAAGTTTGGACATTTCACCTTCAAGACAAGAGGAAGATCACTGTCTACATCAGTTTTCGTAATGCGACTTGAAACATATACGAGGGTAATTCCAAAAGTATGGTCTCCTATTTTTTTACAAGTACATAGACCTGTTTATTTCTACAGAGGTTTACATCAGTTTACAGCTTGAACATTTAGCTATTTTTCGACATAATCAACATTTCTGTCGATGCATTTTTGTAGACGCTGTGGCAGTTTTGGTCTGCCCATGTCATACCAGCTCGCCGCCATGCTGTTCATAAAGTTATGAACCTCTTCTTACACCTCGCCGTCGGAGCTGAATAGCTTTCCGGCCAAACGTTCTTTTAACCTAGAGAACCGGTGCTAGTCACTGGGCGGCAAGTCAGGACTATAGGGTGGGTGGGTGATTATGTTCCACTGAAACTGTTGCAGGAGCGCAACAGGTTGGCCGAGCTATGTATGGGAGAGCATTGTCATGGAGAATGTGTACGGCCTTGCTCAATATTCCTCTTCTCCGGTTCTGAATTGCCAGTTTGAAATTTTACAGGGTCTCACAGCGCTTGTCGGCGTTAATTTTGGTCCCAGTGATTCAGCTCCGACCACGAAGTGAAAGAAGAGGTTCATAACTTTCCGAACAGCATGGCAGCGAGCTGGTATGACATGGGCAGACCAAAACTGCCACAGCGTCTACAAAAATGCATCGACAGAAATGATGATTATGTCGAAAAATAGCTAAATGTTGAAGCTGTAAACTGATGTAAACCACTGTAGAAATAAACAGGTCTATGTACTTATAAAAAAAATAGGAGACCTTACATTTGGGATTACTTTCGTATGTATGCAATATACAAAGGGGAAGGTTGTTACCAAAAATCTCTAAAAGTTCTTGGTCTATTTACTTCAAATTGCTACACGATCTCTAATGAACATTTGGGCGGTTATACGTAATATACTTTTAATATTTACTACATACATACCAAACTTCTCGATAAGTTCTTGACGCATTTACTTAAAAGTTCTTCGCCGATTTACTTCAAATTTCTACATTCAGATGAAACAATGAAGAAAATTATTGAAAAATTAAATGCCTAACATCATGCGTTACATACATATTGCTTTAATTTGTAATTTAAAAAGGGATCAAAGCATAATCTGTGATGCAATTGTTATTACTGAACTTTTGGTTTGAAATTAGAGTGTATTTGGAAAAGTCAGAATCAGAAGTATGACCTTCGATTTCAAGCGATTGCATTTTCTCATGTGGCGTGGATTCACTATGACTATCACCAAGGCACAGCGCCAATGACTTTGTGTGGCAGACATTAAAAATCTCGTGCAACGCCGGGCAGTATGGCTAGTAAAATCATAAAACTTAAGAGTGACAGCTCGCACAGAGAGACAGAAGCGAGATTTACAGTAAGCGGTGTGTGTAGCGCAGCAGCAGCAGCAGTGGCAGCGGCGAGGCGCCGGCTACGCGGTCAGCCGCCCACGCGCTTGCCTGCCTGCCTACCTGTGGCGTGGGAGCGTCCGGCCGCGGGCGCCTTCGGGCCGCTACTGGCTGGCGCGCTTCCCGCCCCCACGCCGCCCCCGCGGCCGCCCCCACCCGCAGCGCCGGACCACGTGTGTGCTGTGCGCTGACTGCGCCGGACGGCCGTCCGGAGGCTGTGTTTACGGCGCCAGGGGGACCCTAACAGCCGTACACACTCATCCGGCACTCCAGCCAGCAGTTTCGGAGGTTTCCCTTCACCGTAAGAGAATACCAACGCCGTCTTCAGTAACTCCCTCCAACTCTTTTGCGACTTATCGAAGGCATTTGAATGTGTTAACTACAATATTATATTACAGGAATAATTTTTCCAGAAGCCTTTTAATACCGTTCCTCATAAGCGACTATTAATCAAATTGAGTGCCTATGGAGTATCGTCTCAGTTGTGTGACTGGTTCGTAATCTCCTGTCAGCGAGGCGAATAGCGCGAGTTTTGGTGTTCTTGTAAAGATAATAACATTTAGCTTAGTACTGGTTATGTGGTAAATAGGTATATTAGTCTGTTTTTTCAGCGTACCATTAAAGGTTTCATTTTTCTTTGCGTAATATGGAAGAAAACTCGAAAAGATCGTACAGTCGGGTTATAGTCGTATTTTCTGTATACGTTTGGCCGCAGCAAATCCATAGAATTTCGTTTAATTGTTCTTTGCTCTCTCCAGCAATTTAACTGCAGCGTACCTCTTCATTATTTAATTTACATTTCCGGAATGTAGTGTAAAGTTTAAGTTGTTGTTTCAGAAATTTCGCGCTGTTCAAAAATGGTTCAAATGGCTCTGAGCACAATGGGACTTAACTTCTGAGGTCATCAGTCGCCTAGAACTTAGAACTACTTAAACCTAACTAACCTAAGGACATCGCACATACCCATACTCGAGGCATAATTAGAACCCGCGACCGTAGCGGCCGCGCGGTTCCAGACTGTAGCGCCTAGAACCGCTCGGTCACCCCGGCCGGCTTCGCGCTGTTGTTTTTGTTTACACACGGTTGCGTATAGACCAAATTTGTCGAATCATATTTACGTGTTTATCTGTAATTTAAATGACTTATTCTTAATAAACTATTGCATTTACCATGAGTGAAAAGTGCTTGACTTGCCGTACAGTTGTTAGGTCGAGGCTTTTGTGCGACAGGTGCTGTAGTTTTTTCCCCGTGGGTGACTGTAGTGGCGTGGGAGTAGGGGAAGTAAATGAGACTCATCAGTGGTTTTTTAGGATATGTAGTAGAGATAGGAAGATACTAGAAAGGGAAAATTGCTGACCTTCAGGGTGAGTTAGACAAGACCGGGGTAGATCATGACAGCTTAAGGAGGAGAAGGGTAAAGAGAGGTGGGAAGTGGCAACAGGCAACAGGAGGAACAGGCCTATAACTTTGTCTGACAGCTTCGTGGTGAATGTGGAAAATAGATTTGACCTGTTTCTTCAGTCAGAAGAATAAGAATCAGTAATCAGTATCAGGGAAATCAGTAAAATGAAGATGCTGTTAGGTAGTTTCCACAAAAGAGGTGTTGGCCAACTTGTGGAGGATGAACTAGGATCAGAACACCAGGTCACCAATTTTTTTTAAACCTAGTGGTGGTCTGGAGCAGGTGACAGAGGATTTAGGATCACTTTGCAAAGATTCCACTAAGGAAGACCTCGTGGTTGTAGTGGGTGTGACAGGTAATAGTACCGATAGAGATCCTGGGTACAGTATAGAGTGTGACCTGGCAAAGATTGCATCACCATCGAAGCATACTAGTGTTGAGTTTGTATCGGTTCTTGGGCGGCATGGCCGACCTCAATTGAACTCTTCTGTCAGTAGAGTTAATTTGGAGCTGGAACGGCTGCTTATGTCGGGTGCAGTGTCACACATTGGTGTGGTTCCTGTTGATTCTCTCAATAGGTGGGATTATACTAGGTATGGCCTTCACCTCAGCAGGAAAGGGGAGGGTAAACAGGCTGGGAAAATAGCAGGAAAGTTAAAGGGAGAGGCACTGTAAAGACTAATAAAATACCAGTGGTTGTAGGATTCAGAAAAGACCCATTTTTAGGGTAGGGAGGACATAAAGAAACCAAATTTTAAGAGAGGTTAGCACTGAGACAAATCTTTAGTTTGAGAAAGAAATCAAAAAACAAAATTCTAGCTTATTACATCAGCATAAACATGTTGGTTAAAAATTTTCAACAATCAGCAGAAATTTCAACTCAATGTGAAATGTCAGCTATCTTTATTGCATCAAAATATTCGAAGACTGAGAAATAAAATTAATGACTTAATTATCTGCATCGATGAATTATAGTCCTCAAACCCAGCTGACATAATCTGCCTCTCTGAACATCATGTAACCACTGGTATAGAACTTTTAAGTATCTTTTAAGTATTACAGGGTTTAGGTTAGCATCTCACTTCTGTAGAGCAGAAATGGAGAAAGGAGGAGTTGCCACATTCATCAGGAACTATCATAAATTTAAGAACATAGACATTCATAAATATTGCCTAGAACAGCATACGGAATCATGTGCAACAGAAGTAGAATTTCATTAAAAAAATCCTTCATAATACTAAATCGAGCACCTGGAGGTAACTTTAATCTGTTCATACACCACCTTGAAGTTGTACTGGCCCATTTAACAACCAAAAACAAAGAAATAGTGGTTGCTGGCGACTTCAATGTAGATTTCCTTAAAGGCTCTCCCAATAAGAACTTATTTGAGTTAGTAACACTATCATTCAACTTAATTCCCACTGTAAAGTTCCCAACTAGTGTACCCAATTGCTCACAAACAGCCATTGATAATACCTTTATAGAAAAGTCCAATGAACAAAATTATATTACAAAACCAATAGTCAATGGCATCTCAGACCATGACATTCGTTTCCTTCTGTTATATGTTAATATTGAACAGCATATAAAATCTGTTAAATCTGAACTCAAGAGGGTAATTAATAAGCCAAAAATTGATTATTTTAGAACACTCCTCGGAGACACTCACTGAAGTCATGTTTACAGTGCCCATGGCAAGAATGAAAAATACAACACTTTTGCTAATAACATGCTTACCTTATTTGAACACTGTTATAGAGGTATCTTGCAAAACAAAATAAAAACTGTATCTGTCAATCCGAAACAGTTCTGATGTTGATGCTATAGCACATTACAAGAAATACTGCAAAATATTAAAGACTGTATTACAGACATCAAAGCAAATATATTACAAGGAAAAGATAGTCATATCAGATAACAAAATAAAGACAAAATGGGATATAGTGAAGGAGGAAATCGGTAGAACCAGACATAAAGAGGGACAAATAGCACTAATAGTAAATGATACATTGGTGACAAATGTGTATAGTGTTGCAGAACTTTTTAACAAACATTTTATAACTGTTACTGAAAAGATGAGGTTGCCAGGTTCTGTAGATGCTGCCATGGGATACCTCAGACCAGACATTTCAAGTAACTTCCATAATAGGAATTTGACTCTCATTACCCCAGCAGAAGTAATGTCCATCATAAAATCTTTAAAATCAAAAACATCTAGTGGGTGTGATGAAATATCAACAAAGTTAATTAAAGAATGTGATTCTGAGTTAAGTAACATATTAAGCTATCTGTGTAACCGGTCGTTTACCAGTGGAATGTTTCCTGTATGGTTGAAATATACCGAAGTTAAGCCACTGTTGAAGAAGGGAGATAAAGAAATAGTGTCAAATTTCTGTCCAGTTTCACTTTTGCCAGCATTCTCAAAACTTTTAGAAAAGGTAATGTACAATCGGCTTTATAACCATCTTGTCATAAATGACATACTTTCAAAGTCGCAGTTCGGATTTCTAAAGGGTTCTGATACTGAGAAGGCTATCTACACTTACAGTAAAAATGTACTTAATTCATTAGACAAAAAATTCCAGCCAGTTGGTATATTTTGTGAAAGGTCGAAGGCGTTTGACTGTGTAAATCACAATATCCTTTCAGGTAAATTAGAATACTGTGGTGTGACAGGAAATGCTGAAAAATGGTTCAAATCGTATATCTCTGGCAGGAAAGAAATGGTGTTATTAGGAAAGAGACATGTGTTAAGCTATCAGGCATCATCCAAGTGGGACCTAATTACATGTGGAGTCCGACAAGGTTCCATCTTAGGAACCTTACTTTTTCTTGTGTATATCAATGACCTTTTATCAGTGACATTACCAGATACCAAGTTCGTTTTGTTTTTTCCGATGACACAAACATTGAAATAAATAGTAAATCAAGTGTAGTCTTTGAAAGATCGACTGATAAAATATTTGTGGACATTAATCACTGGTAATGTACAATCGGCTTTATAACCATCTTGTCATAAATGACATACTATCAAAGTCTTTGTCACTAAACTTTGAAGTAAAACACTACACGCAAATCAGAACTTGTAAGTGGTGTCTCACGAGTACATGCCTAACATATGCTGACAACAGTTAGAAGAAGTGTACAGTGTTAAATTCTTGGGGTTACAGCTTGATAATAAATTCAACTGGGAGGAGAACACAACAGAACTGTTGAAGCATTTAAACAAATCGCTATTTGCAATGCGAATTGTGTCAGACATAGGAATATAAAAAATGAAAAAGCTGGCATACTGTGCTTACTTACACTCCACAATGTCATATGGGATTATTTTTTGGTGTAATTCATCAAGCGAAGCTGAAGTTTTCTGGGCACAAAAACGTGCAATAAGAGTTATATGTGGTGTGAACTCAAGAACATCCAGCAGACGCCTGTTTAGGGAACTAGGGATGCTAACTACTGCTCCCCAATGCATCTATTTCTTAACGAAATTTGTCATTAAAAATATATCACTTTTTCAAACCAACAGCTCAGTTCACGGAATCAATATTAGAAATAAGAATAACGTTCACAAGGATTTAAAGTCACTTACTTTTGTACAAAAAGGTGTGCATTATTGAGGATTACACATTTTCAATAACTTACCAGCAACCATAAAAAAGATTAACAACCATTTAAATTCAGTTTACGAGAAACCTAAAGGATTTATTGGTGGCCAACTCCTTCTACTCCAGTGATGAATTTCTCAGTAGGACCAACAGATTTTGTGTGTGTGTGTGTGTGTGTGTGTGTGTGTGTGTGTGTAAAGTATAATCTAACTTCTGCAACATTTCAGTGCAGTAATATGTTCATTTTTAAGTAAGTATTGTAGTAGTTCTATTTTATGTTTATTACCATATAAATATAAAAATATTTTTTTTAAATTTTAAATTCGGTGCATTATGCGATCTTAGTAACTAATTGTTGTAAAATTATCCTTTCATATAGTGCTCATGTAAAAAAAAAAGACCATCACTCCACTTGGGACCTGTGGAAAGTACATTAGCTTATTTGTTTTAGTTGTAAATATTTGTCATGTATTATTGTTTTTCTGACAGGATCCTGGAAGACCTTCTCACTACGGATCAATTGGAATTCAAGTAAATCTAATCTAAGAGAGGGCACAGTTCGCAGTAATTGACGGAAAATATCGAGTTAGCCTGTAGTGATATCTGGCCTTCGCCAAGCGAGTGTTGCAGGTCCTCCGCTGTTCTGATCTGCATAAAAGACTTGGGAGACAATCTGAGCAGCCTTCATAGACTGTTTCCAGATGATGCTGTCGTTTATCATATCGTAAAGCCACCAGAAGATCAAAAATAATTGCAAAGTGATTAAGGCAAGGTATCCGTATTGTACGAAAAGTGACAATTGACTCGAAACAGCCGGCCGTGGTGGCTGAGCGGTTCTAGGCGCTTCAGTCTGGATCCGCACGACTGCTACGGTCGCAGGTTCGAACCTGCCTCGGGCGTGGATGTGTGTGATGTCCTTAGGTTAGTTAGGTTTAGGTAGTTCTAAGTTCTAGGGGACTGATGACCTGAGATGTTAAGTCCCATGGTGCTCAGAGCCATTTGAACCATTGTTTGATTCTAAACAATCAAAAATGTTAATTCATTCAAATGAGTACTAAAAGAAATTCGCTAAATTCGGTTCCACGGTAAATCACACAAATCTAAAGGTAATCACTTTTACCAAGTATTAGGTTGATGCGCAAGTTCGTACTGTTTTGGTTTCGCCTGTTGATGGTTCAGATGGTTCAAATGGCTCTGAGCACTATGGGACTCAACTGCTGTGGTCATAAGTCCCCTAGAACTTAGAACTACTTAAACCTAACTAACCTAAGGACATCACACACATCCATGCCCGAGGCAGGATTCGAACCTGCGACCGTAGCGGTCGTGCGGTTCCAGACTGTAGCGCCTTTAACCGCTCGGCCAGTCCGGCCGGCCGCGCCTGTTGATGTTCCGGTTGCTATGTGTTTATCTATCGGTAGTCATTTTTTATTTGTAGTTCACTGTTGCTACTTGACTTCACATATTGTCATTTCATCATTTGGAGGCAGTGAGTGGAGCTGTGGATGATAGAAAATGGAGTGACAAGTGGAGAGAAATGGGAACATTTCCGACATAATCTTGTCTTTGAGTTCAATAGAGAGGCGACAGCAATGGAGGCAGCTGAAACTTTTTTACCCTATATGGGGATAACGCCACTGGAAGAGCACGGTAAAAATTTTTTCTAGTTTTAGGGAGGATCGTTTTGACATTAGTGGCTCTCCACGTTGAGGAAGACCTTCGGGGTTTAATGAAGCTCGTTTAAACGCGTTAATCCTCAATGATCCACGCCATTGTGCTCGAGAACTGGCAAATGTGATGAACTGTGGTCATTCCACCATCGTGCGACATTTGCTTCATTGACTAAGCCAAAATCACAAAAATCTCTGCTTGCTCGCCATCAGTCCACTCGTGAACAACACCGACCATTCCTGTCCGGTATCGGTGATGATAAAGAGTGCCTTTATGCTAACATAACGAAAAGAAAGGAATGGTTGAGTCCAAATATAGCAGCAACTTCCCGTACAAAGACCCGAGCATCCACACAGAGGTGCAGTGACGCTAACGACAAGACCTGCTTGCATTCTGCTAAACTGACTGGGTTGGGAATTCATTCCGCAACTACCTGATCTTCTATCGAACAACCTTGAAGGAACTTCCTTTCCGGATGAAAATGCGCTCCGAACATGGCTTGACCAGTTCTTCCCCATAAAACCACGCGATTTCTACAGTTCCTGAATCGGAAAGTCATCCCAGCCCTAGCAGACTGTTGTAAATAGTGAAGGAGAATATATTATTGATAACTAAAGTCTCTGTTATGTGTATCTGTTGCGTTTATTAAACGTTTGGAAAAACGCTACGAACTTATACATCAACCACACACTTAGAGATTTCACTTAAGGGGCTCCGGAACGCCCTATACTTGCAATGTTAAAATAACGCTTATAAATTACATCTTTCCTCACAAAGTATTTGAGGTAGGAAGTTGAACTTTTTACAGATTATTTATTGGAATAAGGGCTACAACTTGACACAGGGATTTTACAAAATTTTAGTTCAGTTATTAAAGATGATTTTTTCAATTGTGATGAAAATTCACAACATTTTTTTGCAATTTTTTATTTATATATTCAAAAATATACAGTTTTTTGGAAAAAGGCTGTGTTCAATTATGCAGAAGGTACTGTGTAACATTTACTGAAAGTTTGAAACAAATATGTTTGGAAGATCCTTAGAAAACATGTAATTAGTATGAGAAAATAAAAGTTTTGGGAATCGAGCGACAAAGATTGGATTAACTTTTTAGTGCATTCCAGGTCCATAGGATGGATTATCTTCATCCTCTGCAAACTCCTCCTCCAGCTTACTCTTGCTCCTCCTCCTGTTTACTCTTGCTTGTATTTCTAGACTCTTTACAGCCCTGTCTGCAGCCCGAAGGCGTTCCTTGTCTAAAGCAAGCATTCCTCGTACCATGTTAGAACCTATCTTCATTCCAATATTTCTAAATACCTTGCACCTTACAATGTTGCCATCATTGAAAGTCGCAACAGCATCATACACACCAAAGTGAAGTGTTTCTATTCCAACAAATACAGTCTTGGGGATTCTCGACCATATAACACTATTTACACTTTCATTGGGGTTTTGAGTTTTTCCGTGAATACACTTTTTCAACAGTTCAGGTGCTGCTAAGTCTCTGAAAATAGGTTTTATCACCTCCATTATTGCATGAGGCAGACTATGCTTATGAGTGTACACTTCACCAGTTAGCAATCCTTTGTTATAGTGCCACAGTGGGTCACGCCCATGTAGAACACATTTCAAAAAAATTTTAAAAATAGTTGTAGTCTTCGGAATTGAATAAATTATATATCTATTAAAAGGTAATAGTCTGCAGATTCAGAAAACGCAAAAAAGTAAAAATTGAACTTTTCATGATTTTGAACCTTTCCGGAGCCCCTTAAGAATACCTAAATTGGAACGATCACATAGATACGTTTGAGGATAAGGCCAACCAAAGACTGCGTTTTATTGGCATAGCAATTACATGCAGCATGTCTACTAAGAGACTGTCCACACTACGTTTGTCCGTCCTCGAATATTGCTTCCCGATACGGGGTGCTTACCAGATTAGGATTGACGGAGAACATCGAAAAATTTCAGAGATGGGCAGCTTGTTTCGTATTGTCACGAAATAGGGGAGAGAGTGCCACAAATATGATAAGCGACTTGTGGTGGCAATATTAAAACAAAGGCTTTTTCGTTACGGTGAGATCTTTCCACGAAATTTTAGTCACTAACTTTCTCCCCCGAATACGAGAATATTTTAAGGACTCCCACCTACATAGGAAGAAATGATTCTCATAATAAAGTAAAGGAAATCAGAGCTCGCAGGGAGAGATTTAAGTGTTCGTTTTCCACACGTGCTGTTGAAGAGTAGAATGCTAGAAAATTGGTGTGAAAATGGTTCCATGAACAATGTGCCAAGCACTTAATTCTGCAGATTAGTCATGTAGATGGAAGGTAGTTATTGTATGTATGCTTCAGTACATACTAGGATTAGTTGCTGTTTAATAAAGTGGGGAGCGAAAGTTTAAACGACGATGTCTCAGTAACGCAAATACGGACGGCATATCGTCTTCATAGGCAGAACGGGCGTTTCAGCGGATTCGATCCTTTGCCCGTTACTATTCTTGCTCTGTGTTAGTAGTCAAACATTTTATTAGGATTAGGAGACAGAATAAGTTTTTCTTGCAGTTAACACAGATATCATTGTCAAACCGGGCACAGAAGCATCAACAGGTAAAATAGAATTACGTTATTGTTTGGGTTATGATCTGGTTTTGCACTAACGGACCAGCCTTAAAATTTAAAAACACATCTTATCTGCTTCTGAACTGTCAAAATATCCCTCCTCTTATTAATGTCTTCTGGCAACGGCCTTGCTGCAGTGGATACACCGGTTCCCGTCAGATCACCGAAGTTAAGCACTGTCGGGCGTGGCCGGCACTTGGATGGGTGACCATCCGGCCGCCATGCGTTGTTGCCATTTTTCGGGGTGCACTCAGCCTTGTGGTGCCAATTGAGGAGCTACTCGACCGAATAGTAGAGTCTCCGGTCAAAGAAAACCATCATAACGACCGGGAGAGCGGTGTGCTGGCCACACGCCCCTCCTATCCGCATCCTCAGTTGAGGCTGACACGGCGGTCGGATGGTCCCGGTGGGCCATTTGTGGCCTAAAGACGGAGTGCTTTTATTAATGTCTTCTACAAACAAAATATTATTAACAGGATAGAAAGATATAATTTCTTGAGCATATGGAAACGGAAGATATGTTCACCCCGTAGCTGTTTCGGTAGCATTATCATTTTGGCTCTACATGATCAGTTATAATGGCTTGTTAGGTCACTGTCATGTTTCACGCCCTACGTGCTTGATGGTATATAATGACAATGGCTCACTCTAGAAAGTCAGTATAACCAGCACAGAGTCCACCAGAAGATAACAAAGCCATATAAATTGGTCCTTAAACAAATAAAGTCGTATTGCTGCTTCTCAGCGGTCGTGCCTTCCTTTCTCAGATAGAAACTATACGGCTCGCGCTGCAACCAATAGATTGGTTCTTGTTAGCTCGTACGGATGAAAATTTAAATTCGAAAAAACATATATTAGATCTGCGCAGATTTGGGGGCATCGGAATAAGAAATTACTAACTTTTGCACAGTCGTTCATCGATGTCATGTGTGACAATATTGTGGGACATTCTTTACTTAGAGAAACAGAACTGATTGCACAAAATAAAATAATTATAATTACACTGCTGCTCATTAAAATTGCAACGCAATGAAGGCGTACTCAACAAACGTCAAACTAGCGTGCACTGGATACTGAAATGTAACGCAGTCACACAAAGTAGATAGTAGACCAGTAAATAATGAACAAAAAAGGTCGATTAAAGGAAAAACTCTTGTAGTCGCAAATATTTGCACAGTTCTAGGAGAGAGTGTCACGAAGAACATAATAAAAATCCTGTTCGGTGGGGTATGAGCGATGGGGCAGGATCGCTTTAGAGGTCATTTTGTTCTCGAATAACTCGAAAAAAGCGGCTTCTAGCGAAAATGTTTCCCAGTACAAAATTAAACTGCATTAAATTTACTACAAAAAGGGTTCCCATTCATTTTTTTCTATAGGAGTCTTTTTTTCCCCGTTCAGGAGGTGGAAAATCGCGGATTAATAACAATATTGTTTCTAACGTTATAAAATTAATGTTTATCTTCAAATGAAGTGAGTTTAAAACTAACAGTAAATGTGTTCACCACATCTAAGTGCAGTAGGGCAGTAATAAGGGATAAACTGTGTTCCGGGTTGTCGCAGGGTGGAGGGGGGAGATGTGAGGGATAGAAATGTGAGAGGAGGTAGGTCAACAGACTGTGTTCATGCACATTCACCCTATAGCGGTCTGGAAACTGAAGGCTAAGCCACTGATTCCCCACTTGCTATATGTCGCACTGCGTCACAAGAAGCAGCCAGGTGTCGACCTTGGGTTAAGATGACTTCATTCGTACTGTTCTGCTTCTATAGTCCACGCCTGCAGGGACCCAGCTGGAACTGCGGTATTGGCTAACTCCCCCTTCAGAGGAAACCGCTTTTTAAACTTCCTGAATAAGTGTTCTTGCACTCTTTTTGCACCTTGTTACTTCATAGTGCATGATCACCACAATGACATCCTCTCTCTCTCCTATGATGTCGTTTCGCTCCACTGGTGCCAGGCAGCGCAATATTCCAGACTAAGGGGTGACACAACAGTACTCATGAGAATTTAACCTGAAAATAAAATCGTACAGTAGATATGCTAAAATGTTTGAGTTCAGTTACTTTTCCTATAACTTTCTACTTGAGCATAAAGCGGTTCACTGCACAAAAGAAATTAAATAGAATTATGACTCGGATCAAACAGTTACACCATGGAACATTTGTTGAGAATTCCAACTTCAGAGTCACAGTAGATTTATCCACTCAGGAAATGTGTTTCAAGCGATTCATTGTAGTTTGAGAGTGATAAAGAAATTCACCAATACTACGCTAGAGTGGAGAATGGCCCGCATTTCCGTCTAGGGAATTTAATATTGTCACAAGAAGCTCGAGAAATTGTGTTTATCATCAGTCTTCTGACTGGTTCGATGGGGTCCACCCCGAATCCTCTCTCGTGCTAACCACTTCATCTCCACAATTATTTGTTGAGTGTATTCCAATCTTCGACTTTCCCAACAGTTTTTACTTTATAAAGGTCTCTCTAGCACCATCGGAGTTATTCTCTGACATCATAACAGATGTCCTATCACTCTGTCCCTTCCTGTCCGTGTTTTCCACACATTTATATCTTCGTCGATTCTGCGGACAATTTGCTCATTTCATTTCTTACCTTATAAGTCCACCTAATTCTCAACATCCTTGTATAACACCACGTCTCAAACGCTTCTATTCTCTTCTTTTCAAGCTACCTCCCACTCTCTGACTCACAGACACACAACAGTGAGCTCAAAAAGTACCTCCTCACAAATTTCTTCCTCAAATTAACTCCTATGTTTGATACTAGTAGGCTTCTTTTGGCCAAGAAAGCCCTGTTTGCCTGTATTGGCCTGCTTCGTGATCCACCATTCTGATGTTAACTTTCTCGCTGTTCTCATTTGTGCTACTTCGCATTACTTTCGTCTTTCTTCGATTTACTATCAGCCCATATTCTGTACTCATCAGAATGTTCATTTTAATCCCACTCTTGGATATTCATTTTATTTCCGTCATTGCTTCTTCGATTGTACTGACTAAATAGTACGAGCGAAAGACTGCATGCCTGTCTTACACCCTTCTAGTCCGAACACTTCGTTCTTGGCCTACCAGTCTTATTGCTCCGTCTTGCTTCTTGTTCATATTATATGTTGACCGTCTCCCCCTGTACCTTACTCCTATTTTTCTCAGAATTTCGAACATCTTGCACCATTATATATTGTGTAACGCTTCTTCTGGGTCGATGAATCCCAAGAGCATGTCTTGACTTTTCTTCTGCCTTGCTTCTACTCGTATTATCAACCTCAACGTCAGAATTGCTCCTCTGGTGCCTTTGCCTTCCCGAATGCGAAATTGATCGTCACCTAACATATCTGCAGTTTCCTTTTCCATTCTTCTGTATATTATTCTAGTCAACATGAGCTTTTAAACTGATTGTACTACACTCCTGGAAATGGAAAAAAGAACACATTGACACCGGTGTGTCAGACCCACCATACTTGCTCCGGACACTGCGAGAGGGCTGTACAAGCAATGATCACACGCACGGCACAGCGGACACACCAGGAACCGCGGTGTTGGCCGTCGAATGGCGCTAGCTGCGCAGCATTTGTGCACCGCCGCCGTCAGTGTCAGCCAGTTTGCCGTGGCATACGGAGCTCCATCGCAGTCTTTAACACTGGTAGCATGCCGCGACAGCGTCGACGTGAACCGTATGTGCAGTTGACGGACTTTGAGAGAGGGCGTATAGTGGGCATGCGGGAGGCCGGGTGGACGTACCGCCGAATTGCTCAACACGTGGGGCGTGAGGTCTCCACAGTACATCGATGTTGTCGCCAGTGGTCGGCGGAAGGTGCACGTGCCCGTCGACCTGGGACCGGACCGCAGCGACGCACGGATGCACGCCAAGACCGTAGGATCCTACGCAGTGCCGTAGGGGACCGCACCACCACTTCCCAGCAAATTAGGGACACTGTTGCTCCTGGGGTATCGGCGAGGACCATTCGCAACCGTCTCCATGAAGCTGGGCTACGGTCCCGCACACCGTTAGGCCGTCTTCCGCTCACGCCCCAACATCGTGCAGCCCGCCTCCAGTGGTGTCGCGACAGGCGTGAATGGAGGGACGAATGGAGACGTGTCGTCTTCAGCGATGAGAGTCGCTTCTGCCTTGGTGCCAATGATGGTCGTATGCGTGTTTGGCGCCATGCAGGTGAGCGCCACAATCAGGACTGCATACGACCGAGGCACACAGGGCCAACACCCGGCATCATGGTGTGGGGAGCGATCTCCTACACTGGCCGTACACCACTGGTGATCGTCGAGGGGACACTGAATAGTGCACGGTACATCCAAACCGTCATCGAACCCATCGTTCTACCATTCCTAGACCGGCAAGGGAAGTTGCTGTTCCAACAGGACAATGCACGTCCGCATGTATCCCGTGCCACCCAACGTGCTCTAGAAGGTGTAAGTCAACTACCCTGTCCAGCAAGATCTCCGGATCTGTCCCCCATTGAGCATGTTTGGGACTGGATGAAGCGTCGTCTCACGCGGTCTGCACGTCCAGCACGAACGCTGGTCCAACTGAGGCGCCAGGTGGAAATGGCATGGCAAGCCGTTCCACAGGACTACATCCAGCATCTCTACGATCGTCTCCATGGGAGAATAGCAGCCTGCATTGCTGCGAAAGGTGGATATACACTGTACTAGTGCCGACATTGTGCATGCTCTGTTGCCTGTGTCTATGTGCCTGTGGTTCTGTCAGTGTGATCATGTGGTGTATCTGACCCCAGGAATGTGTCAATAAAGTTTCCCCTTCCTGGGACAACGAATTCACGGTGTTCTTATTTCAATTTCCAGGAGTGTATTTTACTCACTCACCTGGCTTCAGAATTATATGGATGATATTTTCTGGAAGTATGGTGGTACGTCGCCGTCCTTAGATTCCACACACCAACTTTAACAGTCGTTCCCCCGACGTTTTTAGAAACCCCGATGGAATTTTATCTATCCGTTCTGCTTTATTTGATCTCATGTCTTCCAAAGTTCTTTTAAATTCTGACTCTAATGCTGGATCCCTTATGTCATCCACATCGAGTCCAATTTTTTCTCCTGTCACGTCGTTAGACAAGTACTCCATCTCATAGAGGCCTTCAAAGTACTCTTTCCATTTATCCACTCTCTCGTCTTCGTTTGATAGTGGAATTCCAATAGCACTCTTAACGATACCACCCTTGCTTTTCATTTCACCCAAGGCTGTTTTGAATTTTCTGTGGACTGAGTTAGACCTTCCGACGATAATTACATTTTCGATTAGTTTACATCTTTTCTATAACCATTTCAGTGTAATAAACGTGCTTGAATAAAAGTGTTATTTCTGTTCATCTGGTTGTGTATTTCTTTCATTTACCTTCTATGCTAAATTGTAGCAGTTATTTCATCGTATGGTCGAAGTTTCATCGGGCTATGTTACTTGGCAATGACACATCACACGAATGTTACTTTTGTCCTGACGTTTCGCATGCCAGTCTACACTGCGGTGCCAAAAGTCATGGGATAGCGACTTGCACATATACACATGGCGGTAGTATGGCATACACAAGGTACGAAAGGGCAGTGCTTTGGCGGAGCCGTCATTTGTACTCTGGTGATTTGTATGAAAAGGTGTCAGACCTGACTATGGGCGCACGACCGGAATTGACAGTGTCCGAACGCGGAATGGAGGTCGGAGGTAGGCTCATGGGACATTCCATTTTAGAAATAATTAGGGAATTCAGTATTCCGAGATCCACAGTGTCAAGAGTGGGCAAAGAGCAGCAGATTTCAGGCTTTACATCTCACCACGAACAGTGCAGTGGACGACGGCCTTCGCTTATCAACCGAGACCAGCGGCGTTCGTGTAGAGTTGTCAGTGCTAACAGACAAGCAAAACTACCTGAAATTACCTCAGAAGTGACTTTTGTCACCTTAGTGTATATGCAACATAATACAGTGACCAAAAGACGAGTCTGGATGGAAAAAGATAAAATGCGATCAGTCATGCAAATGACCGAGAGGATTCCTTTATTAACCGGTATTACACTACTGGCCATTAAAATTGCTTCACCAAGAAGAAACGCAGATGATAAACGGGTATTCATTGGACAAATATATTATACTAGAACTGACATGTGGTTATATTTTCACGCAATTTGGGTGCATAGATCCTGAGAAATCAGTACACAGAACAACCATCTCTGGCCGTAATAACGGCCTTGATACGCCTGGGCATTGAGTCAAACAGAGCTTGAATGGCGTGTACAGGTACAGCTGCCCATGCAACTCCCTGCCGCCGTTGGATAAACAGCTGCAGCAGCAAGTCGTATACTCCTAGCTCACTCATTTGTTACATAGTTTAATTCTTAATTTCTTTGCGTGTTTTTGGTACTTGCATTGTTTAATTCATAAATTCCGGGCGTATTATAGTATTTGAGAGTTGTAGCATCGCGTTTTAGTACCTGAATAGTGTAAAATCGCGTAGTCTCCTTCCGCCGCCGAGCAGTGTGTCAGAAGTGCGCAAGTAGCAGCATTACTGCATTTACTAGGCAATCTTGTATTTTAATAACCGTTTAAATTTTGTGTCGATTTGTTTGCGCTCTCTGTAGATTAGTTCAGACGTTCTTTGCACAACAGTTTTTAGCATGGATAGGGACTGCAACTGCTGTGTTCGGATGCAGGCTGAGTTGGCATCCCTTCGCTCCCAGCTTCAGGCAGTGTTGGCTTCCGTCACACAGCTTGAGGCTGTTGCCAATGGGCATCACTGTGGGGGTCCGGATGGGGGTTTGTCGGAGACGGCCAGCTCGTCCCACGCATCCCCCGATCGGACTACGACTGTGGTTGCCCGGGATACTGCCCGCATTGAGGCTGATCCCTCACCTGTGGTAGAGTGGGAGGTCGTTTCAAGGTGTGGCAGGGGGCGAAAGACATTCTGGAGGGCTGAACGGAAGGCCTCTCCAGTTTGTCTGACGAACCAGTTTCAGGCTCTGTCTCAGGCTGATACTGATCTTCGGCCTGACATGGCTGCTTGTCCTGTTCCAGAGGTTGCCCCTCAGTCTGCAAGATCCGGGCGGTCGCAGAGGGTGGGCTTACTAGTAGTTGGGAGCTCCAACGTCAGGCGCGTAATGGGGCCCCTTAGGGATATGGCAGCAAGAGAGGGGAAGAAAACCAATGCGCACTCCGTGTGCACACCGGGGGGAGTCATTCCAGATGTGGAAAGGATCCTTCCGAATGCCATGAAGGGTACAGAGTGCACCCATCTGCAGGTGGTCGCTCATGTCGGCACCAATGATGTGTGTCGCTATGGATCGGAGGAAATCCTCTCTGGCTTCCGGCGGCTATCTGATTTGGTGACGACTGCCAGTCTCGCTATCGGGATGAAAGCAGAGCTCACCATCTGCAGAATCGTTGACAGGACTGACTGCGGACCTTTGGTACAGAGCCGAGTGGAGGGTCTGAATCAGAGGCTGAGACGGTTCTGCGACCGTGTGGGCTGCAGATTCCTCGACTTGCGCCATAGGGTGGTGGAGTTTCGTGTTGCGCTGGATAGGTCAGGAGTCCACTACACGCAACAAGCGGCTACACGGGTAGCAGGGGTTGTGTGGCGTGGGCTGGGCGGTTTTTTAGGTTAGATGGCCTCAGGCAAGTACAGAAAGGGCAACAGCCTCAACTGGTGCGGGGCAAAGTCAGGACATGCCGAAATTTTTACAAAGGTACAGATGGCGTTTAGAAAGGATAGATTGCATGCAACCGGTAGTGGAGTGTTCGTCGCTGTTAGTAGTAGTTTATCCTGTAGTGAAGTAGAAGTGGATAGTTCCTGTGAATTATTATGGGTGGAGGTTACACTCAACAACCGAGCTAGGTTAATAATTGGCTCCTTTTACCGACCTCCCGACTCAGCAGCATTAGTGGCAGAACAACTGAGAGAAAATTTGGAATACATTACACATAAATTTTCTCAGCATGTTATAGTCTTAGATGGAGATTTCAATTTACCAGATATAGACTGGGACACTCAGATGTTTAGGACGGGTGGTAGGGACAGAGCATCGAGTGACATTATACTGAGTGCACTATCCGAAAATTACCACGAGCAACTAAACACAGAACCGACTCGTGGAGATAACAACTTGGACCTACTGATAACAAACATACCCGAACTTTTCGACTCTGTAAGCGCAGAACAGGGAATCAGTGATCATAAGGCCGTTGCAGCATCCCTGAATATGGAAGTTAATAGGAATATAAAAAAAGGGAGGAAGGTTTATCTGTTTAGCAAGAGTAATAGAAGGCAGATTTCAGACTACCTAACAGATCAAAACGAAAATTTCTGTTCCGACACTGACAATGTTGAGTGTTTATGGAAAAAGTTCAAGGCAATCGTAAAATGCGTTTTAGACAGGTACGTGCCGAGTAAAACTGTGAGGGACGGGAAAAACCCACCGTGGTACAACAACAAAGTTAGGAAACTACTGCGAAAGCAAAGAGAGCTTCACTCCAAGTTTAAACGCAGCCAAATGCTCTCAGACAAACAGAAGCTAAACAATGTCAAAGTTAGCGTAAGGAGGGCTATGCGTGAAGCGTTCAGTGAATTCGAAAGTAAAATTCTATGTACTGTCTTGACATAAAATCCTAGGAAGTTCTGGTCTTACGTTAAATCAGTAAGTGGATCGGAACAGCATATCCAGACACTCCGGGATGATGAAGGCATTGAAACAGAGGATGACACGCGTAAAGCTGAAATACTAAACAAATTTTTCCAAAGCTGTTTCACAGAGGAAGACCGCACTGCAGTTCCTTCTCTAAATGCTCGCACAAACGAAAAAATGGCTGACATCGAAATAAGTGTCCAAGGAATAGAAAAGCAACTGGAATCACTCAACAGAGGAAAGTCCACTGGACCTGACGGGATACCAATTCGATTCTACACAGAGTACGCGAAAGAACTTGCCCCCCTTCTAACAGCCGTGTACCGCAAGCCTCTAGAGGAACGGAAGGTTCCAAATGATTGGAAAAGAGCACAGGTAGTCCCAGTCTTCAAGAAGGGTCGTCGAGCAGATGCGCAAAACTATAGACCTATATCTCTGACGTCGATCTGTTGTAGAATTTTAGAACATCTTTTTTGCTCGAGTATCATGTCGTTTTTGGAAACCCAGAATCTACTATGTAGGAATCAACATGGATTCCGGAAACAGCGATCGTGTAAGACCCAACTCGCTTTATTTGTTCATGAGACCCAGAAAATATTAGATACAGGCTTGACTTCCGGAAGGCGTTCGATACAGTTCCGCACTGTCGCCTGATAAACAAAGTAAGAGCCTACGGAATATCTGACCAGCTGTGTGGCTGGATTGAAGATTTTTTAGCAAACAGAACACAGCATGTTGTTATCAATGGAGAGACGTCTACAGACGTTAAAGTAACCTCTGGCGTGCCACAGGGGAGTGTTATGGGACCATTGCTTTTCACAATATATATAAATGACCTAGTAGATAGTGTCGGAAGTTCCATGCGGCTTTTCGCGGATGATGCTGTAATATACAGAGAAGTTGCAGCATTAGAAAATTGTAGCGAAATGCAGGAAGATCTGCAGCGGATAGGTACTTGGTGCAGGGAGTGGCAACTGACCCTTAACATAGACAAATGTAATGTATTGCGAATACATAGAAAGAAGGATCCTTTATTGTGTGATTATATGATAGCAGAACAAACACTGGTAGCAGTTACTTGTGTAAAATATCTGGGAGTATGCGTGCGGAACGATTCGAAGTGGAATGATCATATAAAATTAATTGTTGGTAAGGCGGGTACCAGGTTGAGATTCATTGGGAGAGTCCTTAGAAAACGTAGTCCATCAACAAAGGAGGTGGCTTACAAAACACTCGTTCGACCTATACTTGAGTATTGCGCATCAGTGTGGGATCCGTACCAGATCGGGTTGACGGAGGAGATAGAGAAGATCCAAAGAAGAGCGGCGCGTTTCGTCACAGGGTTATTTGGTAACCGTGATAGCGTTACGGAGATGTTTAACAAACTCAAGTGGCAGACTCTGCAAGAGAGGCACTCTGCATCGCGGTGTAGCTTGCTCGCCAGGTTTCGAGAGGGTGCGTTTCTGGATGAGGTATCGAATATATTGCTTCCCCCTACTTATACCTCCCGAGGAGATCACAAATGTAAAATTAGAGAGATTAGAGCGCGCACGGAGACTTTCAGACAGTCGTTCTTCCCGCGAACCATACGCAACTGGAACAGGAAAGGGAGGTAATGACAGTGGCACGTAAAGTGCCCTCCGCCACACACCGTTGGGTGGCTTGCGGAGTATAAATGTAGATGTAGAACACGATACCACAGTTCAGCAAGAGTAGTGACTGGCGTATTGTGACGGGCCAGTTGCTCGGCCACCATTGACCAGACATTTTCAATTGGTGAGAGATCTAGAGAATGTGCTAGCCAGGGCAGCAGTCGAACATTTTCTGTATCCACAATGACCGTACAGGGCCTGCAACATGCGGTCGTGCATTATCCGGCTGAAATGTAGGGTTTCACAGGGATCGAATTAAGGGTATAGCCACGGTCGTAATATATCTGAAATGTAACGTCCGCTGTTCAAAGTGCCGGCAATGCGAACAAAAGGTGACCGAGACGTGTAACCAATGGGAGCCCATACCATCACGCCGGGTGATACGCCAGTATTCCGATGACGAATACACGCTTCTAATGTGCGTTCACCGCGATGTCACCAAACAGGATGCGACCATCACGATGCTGCAAACAGAACATGGATTCATCTGAAAACATGACGTTTTGCCATTCGTGCACCCAGGTTCGCCGTTGAGTACACCATTGCAGGCGCTCCTGTCTGTGATGCAGCGTCAAGGGTAACCGCAGCCATGCTCTCCGAGCTGATAGTCCATGCTGCTGCAAACGTCGTCGAACTGTTCGTGCAGATGGTTGTTATCTTGCAAACATCCCCACCTGTTGACACAGGGATCGAGACGTGGCTGCGTGATCCGTTACAGGCATGCGGATAAGATGCCTGTCATCTCGACTGCTAGTGATACGAGGCCGTTGGGATCCAGCGCGGCGTTCCGTATTACCCTCCTGAATCCAGCGATTTCATATTCTGCTAACAGTCATTGGATCTCGACCAACGCGAGCAGCAATGTCGCGATACGATAAACCGCAATCGCGATAGGCTACAATCCGACCTTCAACAAAGTCGTAAACGTAATGGTATGCATTTCTCCTCCTTACACGAGGCATCACAACAACGTTTCACCAGGCAACGACGGTGAATTGCTGTTTGTATATGAGAAATAGGTTGAAAACTTTCCTCATGTGAGCTCGTTGTAGGTGTCGCCTCCGGCGCCAACCTTGTGTGAATGCTCTGAAAAGCTAATCATTTGCATATCACAGCATCTTCTTCCTGTCAGTTAAATTTCGCGTCTGTAGCACGTCATCTTCGTGGTGTAGCATTTTTAATGGCCAGTAGTGTACCTTTGTCCTGACGTTCGCATGCCAGGGTACACTGCGGTGCCAAAAGTCATGGGATAGCGACTTGCACATATACACATGGCGGTAGTATGGCATACACAAGGTACGAAAGGGCAGTGCTTTGGCGGAGCCGTCATTTGTACTCTGGTGATTTGTATGAAAAGGTGTCAGACCTGACTATGGGCGCACGACCGGAATTGACAGTGTCCGAACGCGGAATGGAGGTCGGAGGTAGGCTCATGGGACATTCCATTTTAGAAATAATTAGGGAATTCAGTATTCCGAGATCCACAGTGTCAAGAGTGGGCAAAGAGCAGCAGATTTCAGGCTTTACATCTCACCACGAACAGTGCAGTGGACGACGGCCTTCGCTTATAAACCGAGACCAGCGGCGTTCGTGTAGAGTTGTCAGTGCTAACAGACAAGCAAAACTACCTGAAATTACCTCAGAAGTGACTTTTGTCACCTTAGTGTATATGCAACATAATACAGGGACCAAAAGACGAGTCTGGATGGGAAAAGATAAAATGCGATCAGTCATGCAGATGACAGAGAGGATTTCTTTATTGGTTGGTTGGTTGGTTGTTTCGGGGAAGGAGACCAGACAGCGAGGTCATCGGTCTCATCGGAGTAGGGAAGGACGGGGAATGAGGTCGGCCGTGCCCTTTGAAAGGAACCATCCCGGCATTTGCCTGGAGCGATTGAGGGAAATCACGGAAAACCTAAATCAGGATGGCCAGACGCGGGATTGAACCGTCGTCCTCCCGAAAGCGAGTCCAGTGTCTAACCACTGCGCCACCTCTCTCGGTGATTTCTTTAATAACCGGTATTATGTTGTGTGTTGTATGTTCCCTGAAATGAAGAGGTGCATGATTTAAGTATACTCCTGACAAAAAATTGAAGAAGTCGTAAGGAGAGCAGGAAAGGAAATGGAATTTCCTGGGTTGAGAAGGTATGTGTTGTCTTTCAGCATACAAGACCTAGCCCGATTTAAAAAGAACTTGGCAGAATTACACTCCTGGAAATTGAAATAAGAACACCGTGAATTCATTGTCCCAGGAAGGGGAAACTTTATTGACACATTCCTGGGGTCAGATACATCACATGATCACACTGACAGAACCACAGGCACATAGACACAGGCAACAGAGCATGCACAATGTCGGCACTAGTACAGTGTATATCCACCTTTCGCAGCAATGCAGGCTGCTATTCTCCCATGGAGACGATCGTAGAGATGCTGGATGTAGTCCTGTGGAACGGCTTGCCATGCCATTTCCACCTGGCGCCTCAGTTGGACCAGCGTTCGTGCTGGACGTGCAGACCGCGTGAGACGACGCTTCATCCAGTCCCAAACATGCTCAATAGGGGACAGATCCGGAGATCTTGCTGGCCAGGGTAGTTGACTTACTCCTTCTAGAGCACGTTGGGTGGCACGGGATACATGAGGACGTGCATTGTCCTGTTGGAACAGCAAGTTCCCTTGCCGGTCTAGAAATGGTAGAACGATGGGTTCGATGACGGTTTGGATGTACCGTGCACTATTCAGTGTCCCCTCGACGATCACCAGTGGTGTACGGCCAGTGTAGGAGATCGCTCCCCACACCATGATGCCGGGTGTTGGCCCTGTGTGCCTCGATCGTATGCAGTCCTGATTGTGGCGCTCACCTGCACGGCGCCAAACACGCATACGACCATCATTGGCACCAAGGCAGAAGCGACTCTCATCGCTGAAGACGACACGTCTCCATTCGTCCCTCCATTCACGCCTGTCGCGACACCACTGGAGGCGGGCTGCACGATGTTGGGGCGTGAGCGGAAGACGGCCTAACGGTGTGCGGGACCGTAGCCCAGCTTCATGGAGACGGTTGCGAATGGTCCTCGCCGATACCCCAGGAGCAACAGTGTCCCTAATTTGCTGGGAAGTGGCGGTGCGGTCCCCTACGGCACTGCGTAGGATCCTACGGTCTTGGCGTGCATCCGTGCGTCGCTGCGGTCCGGTCCCAGGTCGACGGGCACGTGCACCTTCCGCCGACCACTGGCGACAACATCGATGTACTGTGGAGACCTCACGCCCCACGTGTTGAGCAATTCGGCGGTACGTCCACCCGGCCTCCCGCATGCCCACTATACGCCCTCGCTCAAAGTCCGTCAACTGCACATACGGTTCACGTCCACGCTGTCGCGGCATGCTACCAGTGTTAAAGACTGCGATGGAGCTCCGTATGCCACGGCAAACTGGCTGACACTGACGGCGGCGGTGCACAAATGCTGCGCAGCTAGCGCCATTCGACGGCCAACACCGCGGTTCCTGGTGTGTCCGCTGTGCCGTGCGTGTGATCATTGCTTGTACAGCCCTCTGGCAGTGTCCGGAGCAAGTATGGTGGGTCTGACACACCGGTGTCAATGTGTTCTTTTTTCCATTTCCAGGAGTGTAGTTGACTTACCAGAACGACGTTGCACCTTCTCAGACTTGGGAATGGTGTCATAAGACCGCTGCATCATCTGCTGAGCAAGCTGGTCCAGAACGGTTGTAACCGGTCCTCCACATCCTGGATGCTGGCATTTGGCCGTCCACACTGGTCCCAGACGTTACACTAGGTGGGGCTCTTCCTTGGCACAGGAGCGCCTCAACATCACGGTGGCTGTTCTTTAGAGACATGTGTCCCATGTTCTCGAACATTGTGTGTGTGTGTGTGTGTGTGTGTGTGTGTGTGTGTGTGTGTGTGTGTGTGTGAACTGCTAAGGAACCAAACTGCTGAGGTCATCGGTCCACAGACTTACACACTACTTAAAATAACTTATGCTAGGAGCAACACACACAGCCATGCCCGAGGGAGCATTTGAACCTCCGGCGGCAGATCTGTGAGATGGCGCCTCTAACAGCGCGGGCACTCCGCTCGGCACGAGCATTGTCCTGTTGGAGAATGGTGCTACGATGCTGTCGCATGAGAGGAAATACACGAGGACGCGGGATCTCTGTGATGGGTCATTGAGCCATTAGACTTAGCTCCATCACTATCAGCCGTGACGTGAAGCCATACCTGATGGCTTCCCACACCACGACGCCATAAGTAACATCGCTGTCTTCTTCTTTTTATTTTGCTTAGTAGGGTTGCCCTGTTTGTCTGTCTCACTCCATGGATGTATTGGACCAACTGCTGTACCATCTCGGGCGGTCGTCCGAGTAGTGGTTTCCTTTGTGATCGTCCGTGTTGATACATTTTAGCTAGTCTTGTGGGGGTCTATCTTGTCCACATGATCTTTCCAATTTCTTTTTCTTATCTTCCTCCATTTATTTATATTTTCTGTTCCATACTGTTCCATTATCGACGCATTTGCTCTTTTGTCCCACATGGTTACTCCTTGGATCTGTCATAGTACCTTCATTTCCACTGCCATTAACTTTCGTTTTGAAACTTATCCCAGGCTGTGGCTAAGCCATGTCTCCGCAATATCCTTTCTTTCAGGAGTGCTAGTTCTGCATGGTTCGCAGGATAGCTTCTGTAAAGTTTGGAAGGTAGGAGACGAGGTACTGGCAGAAGTAAAGCTGTGAGGAGGGGGCGTGAGTCGTGCTTGGGTAGCTCAGTTGGTTGCCGGCACGGTAGCTCAGCGTGTTCGGTCAGAGGGGTAGCGTCCCTCTGTAACAAAAAAACTGAGTTAATGGATCAACAAAGAACTGAAACGGGTGTCTTTCGACATCCGCCCAGAGCAGATACAACGAACGAAAACGAACAAAACGAGATTTTTTTTAAAAAAGTTGGTAGAGCACTTGCCCGCGAAAGGCAAAGGTCCCGAGTTCGAGTCTCGGTCCGGCACACAGTTTTAATCTGCCAGGAAGTTTCACATCAGTGCACACTCCGCTGCAGACTGAAAATCTCATTCTGGAATCTTTCGTTTTATCTTTTTCGTTTTTGATGTAGTTTCTGCTAGTATCAAATCATGACGTACCATTGCTGGCGGGAGCTATGCCTCCGGGTGAGGTCATCCAGGCCAGACTGGTCAGGTGATGAGATACCAGACAAAGTGTAGTCCCCCTAAGTAGTTCCCTTCGTGGGCGTATGTGGGTGGCAACCAGCTAAGTCTGACATTATTTCCAATTACTTGCATCAAGCTTCATCTGTTTTCTTTCCTATCGGCCTTCCATGGCATAGGTTTCGACGCCCGAGGGTGTCTTCCATTTTCCTCTTCACCATCCACTGGCAGGGGAGGCGGAGCTCTAGGAGTCGTAGAGAAGGCAAGCCGACTTGAGGAGTGGCGGCAACGGCGTCGAAAAGCCAGCCTTCGTCGCCAATGAACAGCAGAGAGTATGGGTTACGAACCAGGTGAATGCTGCCGTGGTCCGTACGCATCAACGTTCACTGAACGGCCGTTGAGGAAACACTGGTGGTAGCCCCTTGACTCGTCTGCGCGGTCAGTTGCTCGGCATTGCACGACTATTCAGCCATATGCGTCTAAGTAGCCGTCATTTATCCCTGTAATCTACGGCCAGTGGCGCACCACAGTAGCTGGTATTGGACAGCACCAGTTTACCACCCACAGTATACTTTAACCACGGCGGCACGCGAACTGTTTGCAAACAAAGCTCTGTCGGACATTTTCCGCCTTTGGCCCAAAAGCCAATGATCGTGTCCTTCTGTATGTTAGACAAATCGCTCCATTTCCGTATTACGACAACGACTGCCTTGTTTTCCGCATCTCCCCCCCCCCCTCACCCCATCCTCCCACCTCCACCCCCCTCTGCTAGAGCTGCCATCTGCCGTCTATGACTAGTTATTTCCAATTGACAACGAACATAGGGAGCTCTCGCGTTAATTTGACTGGAGCGTGGGTATGTTTAAAAAAATTGCCCTTTGGTATCGATTCAGTATTATTTGATTGTTGTTCTTTGTGTGTTCACCGTAAAACGTTAAGTTTGTTGATCCATACATTCACGTACATTTCTCTGGGATTACCTGTACCTTGATTCTGTCGTGTTCTCCATTTCCGTGAACCAATTTTGTTGGAGGGCCCTACTTATATGCCTTAGTTCCATCAGCTTGATTTTCTGATCACTTATTTTACATTACTGGCCATTAAAATTGCTACACTACGAAGATGACGTGCTACAGACGTGAAATTTAACCGACAGGAAGAAGATGCTGAGATATGCAAATGATTAGCTTTTCACAGCATTCACACAAGGTTGGCGCCGGTGACGACACCTACGACGTCCTGACATGAGGAAAGTTTACAACCGATTTCTCATACACAAACAGCATTTGACCGGCGCTGCCTGGTGAAACGTTGTTGTGATACCTCCTGGAAGGAGGAGAAATGCGTACCATCATGTTTCCGACTTTGATAAAGGTCGGATTGTAGCCTATCGCGACTGCGGTTTATCGTATCGCGACATTGCTGCTCGCGTTGGTCGAGATCCAATGACTGTAAGCAGAATATGGAATCGGTGAGTTCAGGAGGGTAATACGGAACGCGGTGCCGGATCCCAACGCCCTCGTATCACTAGCACTCGACATGACAGGCATCTTAGCCGCATGGCTGTAACGGATCGTGCAGCTACGTCTCCATCTGAGTCAACAGATGGGGACGTTTGCAAGACAACAACCATCTGCACGAACAGTTCGACGACGTATGCAGCAGCATGGACTATCAGCTAGGAGACCATGGCTGCGGTTACCCTTGACGCTGCAACACAGACAGGAGCGCCTGCGATGGTGTACTCAACGACGAACCTGGGTGCACGAATGGCAAAACGTAATTATTTCGGGTGAATCCAGGTTCTGTTTACAGCTTCATGATGGTCTGACGGTCGCATCCGTGTTTGGCGACATCGTGGTAAACGCACATTGGAAGCGTGTATTCGTCATCGCCATACTGGCGTATCACCCGGCGTGATGGTATGGGGTGCCAATGGTTACACGTCTCGGTCACCTCTTGTTCGCATTGACAGCACTTTGAACAGTGGACGCTACATTTCAGATGTGTTACGACCCGTGGCTCTACCCTTCATTCGATCCCTGCGAAACCCTACATTTCAGCAGGATAATGCACGACCGCGTGTTGCAGGTCCAGTACGGGCCTTTCTGGATAAAGAAAATGTTCGACTGCTGCCCTGGCTAGCACATTCTCCAGATTTCTCACCAGTTGAAAACGTCTGGTCAATGCTGTCCGAGAAACTGGCTCGTCACAATACGCCAGTCACTACTCTTGATGAACTGTGGTACCGTTTTGACGCTGCATGTGCAGCTGTGCCGCTTACACGCCATCCAATCTCTGTTTGACTCTAAGCCCAGGAGTATCAAGGGTTGGTTGTTCTGGGTACTGATCATCATCTATGCCCCCAAATTGCTTGAAAATGTAATCACATGTCAGTTCTAGTATAATACACTCCTGGAAATTGAAATAAGAACACCGTGAATTCATTGTCCCAGGAAGGGGAAACTTTATTGACACATTCCTGGGGTCAGATACATCACATGATCACACTGACAGAACCACAGGCACATAGACACAGGCAACAGAGCATGCACAATGTCGGCACTAGTACAGTGTATATCCACCTTTCGCAGCAATGCAGGCTGCTATTCTCCCATGGAGACGATCGTAGAGATGCTGGATGTAGTCCTGTGGAACGGCTTGCCATGCCATTTCCACCTGGCGCCTCAGTTGGACCAGCATTCGTGCTGGACGTGCAGACCGCGTGAGACGACGCTTCATCCAGTCCCAAACATGCTCAATGGGGGACAGATCCGGAGATCTTGCTGGCCAGGGTAGTTGACTTACACCTTCTAGAGCACGTTGGGTGGCACGGGATACATGCGGACGTGCATTGTCCTGTTGGAACAGCAACTTCCCTTGCCGGTCTAGGAATGGTAGAACGATGGGTTCGATGACGGTTTGGATGTACCGTGCACTATTCAGTGTCCCCTCGACGATCACCAGTGGTGTACGGCCAGTGTAGGAGATCGCTCCCCACACCATGATGCCGGGTGTTGGCCCTGTGTGCCTCGGTCGTATGCAGTCCTGATTGTGGCGCTCACCTGCACGGCGCCAAACACGCATACGACCATCATTGGCACCAAGACAGAAGCGACTCTCATCGCTGAAGACGACACGTCTCCATTCGTCCCTCCATTCACGCCTGTCGCGACACCACTGGAGGCGGGCTGCACGATGTTGGGGCGTGAGCGGAAGACGGCCTAACGGTGTGCGGGACCGTAGCCCAGCTTCATGGAGACGGTTGCGAATGGTCCTCGCCGATACCCCAGGAGCAACAGTGTCCCTAATTTGCTGGGAAGTGGTGGTGCGGTCCCCTACGGCACTGCGTAGGATCCTACGGTCTTGGCGTGCATCCGTGCGTCGCTGCGGTCCGGTCCCAGGTCGACGGGCACGTGCACCTTCCGCCGACCACTGGCGACAACATCGATGTACTGTGGAGACCTCACGCCCCACGTGTTGAGCAATTCGGCGGTACGTCCACCCGGCCTCCCGCATGCCCACTATACGCCCTCTCTCAAAGTCCGTCAACTGCACATACGGTTCACGTCGACGCTGTCGCGGCATGCTACCAGTGTTAAAGACTGCGATGGAGCTCCGTATGCCACGGCAAACTGGCTGACACTGACGGCGGCGGTGCACAAATGCTGCGCAGCTAGCGCCATTCGACGGCCAACACCGCGGTTCCTGGTGTGTCCGCTGTGCCGTGCGTGTGATCATTGCTTGTACAGCCCCCTCGCAGTGTCCGGAGCAAGTATGGTGGGTCTGACATACCGGTGTCAATGTGTTCTTTTTTCCATTTCCAGTAGTGTATAATTGTCCAATTAATACCCGTTAAGCCGGCGAGGGTGGCCGAGCGGTTCTACGCGCTACAGTCTGGAACCACGCGACCGCTACGGTCGAAGGTTCGAATCCTGCCTCGGGTATGGATGTGTGTGATGTCCTTAGGTTAGTTAGATTTAAGTAGTTCTAAGTTCTAGGGGACTCATGACCTCAGAAGTTAAGTCCCATAGTGCTCAGAGCCATTTGAACCATTTTGAATACCTGTTTATCATCTGCATTTCTTCTTGGTGTAGCAATTTTAAGGGCCAGTAGTGTAGGCTTTGTTGCTTCGAAGTAGTCATTAATCGTCTGTCTGGCGACTGTACTTTAGGTGGTTTGTTAGCAATGAAACTGATGTTGTCCGTCTACGTATGCAAACGGTTTAGTACCAAGAATTTGCAGATGTGTCTGCGTGTTTTCAGTTCTGGCTCTTTGCGCCACCAAAGCTGCGAATCTGCCAGTTCGAGAATACTGTTCCCATTGCCTCATCGGTGATTCAAAAGTTAACACCAAACAATTTTTTCGAAGCTCATACACTGAAGCGCCAAAGAAAGTGGTATAGGCATGTGCATTTAAATACAGGCAGAAGACGGCGCTGCTGTCGGCAACACCTGTATAAGACAACAAGTGTCTGGCGCAGTTGTTAGATCGGTTTCTGCTGCTACAATGGCAGGTTATCAAGATTTAAGTGAGTTTGAACGCGGTGCTATAGTCGGTGCACGAGCGATGGGACATCGCATCTCACAGGTACCGATAAAGTGGGGATTTTCCCGTATGACCATTTCACGAGTGTACCGTGAATATCAGGAATCCGGTAAAACATCAAATCTCCAACATCGCTGCGGCCGGAAAAACATCCTGCGAGAACGGGCCAACGACGACTGAAGAGAATCGGCCAACGTGACAGAAGTGCAACCCTTCCGCATATTGCTGCAGATTTCAATACTGGGCCATCAACAACTGTCAGCGTTTTAACCGTTCAGCGAAACATCATCGATATGGGTTTTCGATGCCGAAGGCCCACTCGTGCACCCTTGATGACTGCACGACACAAAGCTTTACGCGTCACCTGGCCCCGTCAATACCGATATTGGACTGTTGATGACTGGAAATGTGTTGCCTGGTCGGACGAGTCTAGTTTCAGATTGTATCGAGCGGATGGACGTGTACGGGTATGGAGGCAACCTCATGAATCCGTGGACCCTGCATGTCAGCGGGAGACTGTTCAAGCTGGTGGAAACTCTGTAATGGTTTGGGGCGTGTGCCGTTGGAGTGAAATGGGACCCCTAATACGTCTAGACCCGACTCTGACAGGCGACACATACGTAAGCATCCTGTCTAATCACTAGCATCCATTCGTGTCCAGTCTGTATTCCGACGGACTTGCGCATTTCCAGAAGGACAATGCAACACCCCAAACATAATTGCTATAGTGTGACTCCAGGAACACTCTTCTGAGTTTAAACACTTCCACTGGGCATTAAACTCCCCAGACATGTACATTATTGAGCATATCTGGCATGCCTTACAGTGTGCTATTCAGAAGAGATCTGCATCCTCTCATACTGTTACGTATTTCTGGACAGCCTTGTAGGATTCATGGTGTCGGTTCCCTCGAGCACTACTTCAGACATTAGTCGAGTCCATGCCACGTCGTGTTGCGGCACTTCTGATAGTACGAGGGGGCCCTACATTATACTAGGCAGATGTCCCAGTTTCTTCGTCTCTTCAGTGTTTTTCACTTACAGGTATAAGCAAGATCTCTCTTCAACATACACTTCTCATACCGTCGCACCAATTTTGATATTCCGTTCGAATAAAAGGTTTTCGTTGCGTCGGAAATGATTTGGCAGCCTGAACACGCATCATCTTGTGTCACCAGTGAGTGTCCTACGCACCCATCGTGCACACAAAAACTGGCACTTGATAACATCACTAGTAATGATGTGAGTGGATCCGACACTGGCAGTCAGTTCCCTGGACAAACCTTCCACAGAAATATGGCGGTTCTTACGAATCATGGCGTCAGTGCATACAACATTCTCCTCAGTAATGGCAGTATTGGAAAGACCAGAGCGTTCCTTATCTGTGACTGACGTACGGAGCACTTTTGAAGGCACCTACCCCCTCGTACACTCTTCTCTCACTAATGAAGCTATCTCTCACCCTTTCCAACATCCTTCCATGGATTTGTCGAGGTTTTACTCTCTCCGGGCCGGCCGGAGTGGCCGTGCGGTTCTAGGCGCTACAGTCTAGAGCCGAGCGACCGCTACGGTCACAGGTTCGAATCCTGCCTCGGGCAGGGATTGTGTGTGATGTCCTTAGGTTAGTTAGGTTTAATTAGTTCTAAGTTCTAGGCGACTGATGACCTCAGATGTTAAGTCGCATAGTGCTCAGAGCCATTTGAACTCTCTCCGGCCACAAAAGTCGTATCACTGTTCGCTGTTCTTCTACAGTGCGCACAGCTAGGGACGCGACCATTTTGTTTCAGCTGCCTTTCCTATTCATCTTGTCATACCATCTGTCGGTATATACCGGAATTTTCTCAATGCGTGCACCTGCACTTCCCGGGAGTTTCAAATGCGCGACGTGTTACTTGCATTTAACACTGGTAGTTTACTGTTACTTCACGAATTTCTTTCGTGCATCCATAATCTAGTCTCTTTGTTACCTTGTGTAAACGATCTTACAATTGTGTTGTGGTAACTCTGAGTCTGCTGTTATGCTGGGTACAGCCGATGTCTGCATTTGTTGTGAAATTTTTGTGCTTCCATGTGGAGGTAACTCTCTTTGGAATTTTGATGGCGATGTAGCACTTACGTTAAAGTCGGTATCGAGAATTGGTAATATGGTGCAATGTATCAGAAGACCCACATTCCGTGCAGAAGGCTAACGTGGCGTTTTGCTTATGCATCACGGAGTCACCACCCTCCTAGTAACAGCGTCTTCACCTGCTGCTGCCTAACCAAAGCTGCGCCGTGAACGGTAGCACGAAATTTCTTGTGCCGCGTTAGCTAAAACGCTCATGTCGTAAGTTGTATCTCCAAAGTCGTGGCTGGTACAGGGAGTTGGACGACGACAACCAAAGTGGACGATCGTGTCGGTTATTACTGTAGTCAATTATTGCGAAATAATGTTTTGCGAAAGAGTTGCGTAGTGGCAGTCACAACGATCCGTCACATGTGTAAGGTTCAAATGGCTCTGAGCACTATGGGACTCAACTTCTGAGGTCATTAGTCCCTAGAACGTAGAACTAGTTAAACCTAACTAACCTAAGGACATCACACACATCCATGCCCGAGGCAGGATTCGAACCTGCGACCGTAGTGGTCTCGCGGTTCCAGACTGAAGTGCCTAGAACCGCTCGGCCACTTCGGCCGGCTACATGTGTAAGGACGTAGTTCAAAAGTTTGCGAAACGCCAAATTATTGCACCATTACGTTGTTGGTTATCGACAGCTAAGATGAACGGACGACGGTGGCCGTCGCTGTTCAGATTTTTATATGTAACAAGTTATCGGATAGGTCCAGGCGCCGGCCGGGTCTGAGTACGGTCGCGTAAATGGACAACTGGTAGCGTAATAAACAGAGTTCGACAACGTCATGATTTTCAACATTAATGTCATGTTCTGCAATACATCTTTAGAAAGTTCAATGTGCTGCGTTAATAAGCACTGCACCTAATAAAAGGCATCCCTTGGATCAATAATTGTGTGCTCTTTGTTGCAAAGTAGTTAAGAATTTTCCTGCGGTTCTCACCGTTACAACGCCATTTCTAAACGAGTCCTCGACCAAGCTTATTCACAGCAGCTGGAGGAACATCTTTATAAGGCGGGAGGTGAGTGCTGTGCATATAAATACCGCGAGATGGGACTGACGAACTTCGTTTCCAACGGGAACGCTCGCGTGCGCGGCTAATCTGTCATCACCAGACACCGTGGTGCATTCTCCAACCAGTGGAAGGTGTTGGGACGGGTCTAGGTTTCAAAACATTTAGGGTTCCTGTTATGCTACCATTGTTTGGACATTATTCGAGTCGTCCTGGTTTCCCACGAGCAATATACCGCATGCGTTATCCCTCCGTTTGCGATGGCTCGTTTGGTTATTTTCCGGCGAAATGGTATCTCACCTTGGACGGGAGGGATTTGTTTGCCCTTGGAAACCGCACAGGTCTTTTGAGCACACGCCTGAAGCGTTTCTCTATTTTCGTATTCCTTATAGATTCTGCTTTTTGTGTTTCCTTGAGTCTGCCTATTAAAGCAACATGCTGACTTGAAATGAACTATACCTCACACATGTTTTCGGCTGTCCCTGATAGCTTATTAAAGCGCTGAAACCCTGCTTCAAAATATAACAGGTCTGTGATGGTTTGTCCTGAGTCGTGCTCGGATAGGTCAACTACCAGGAAGTTTCATGATCATATTCATCTATAACGAGTGTTCGTATAGTGTTGACCTGGTGCTCAGACTCTAAGATATCCACAATATAGCCTACGTCGTTGAATCTGAATGCTGAATGCAGTAGACTACACATGGGTTGCAGTGAGATGACAAACTACAAGCGGCAAGCCACCTCTAGCGGCTCTTCCACAGCCATGCAGTCCTTACCTCAAGAAAAACATCGACTGTCAACAGAGCTCTTGATTGTTTCCATAAATACCATGCCACGTCTCCCTCAAGCATTTGTGGTACCATGGGTAACCGTTCTTTTCTCTCTCTCTCTCTCTCTCTCTCTCTCTCTCTCTCTCTCTCTCTCTTTTTTTTAGCGTATATTCAGATTTTCGGTGTTTTGCTCTATTCGACACAACTTGCGATTGAGGTTTACATCTCTCTCTCTCTCTCTCTCTCTCTCTCTCTCTCTCTCTCTCTCTTTTTTAGCGTATATTCAGATTTTCGGTGTTTTGCTCTATTCGACACAACTTGCGATTGAGGTTTACATCGTTCTGAAGTCCTCCTGGCTTCCTGTTCATACCATCGGTATTCGACGATTCCAGCGACTGGGCGACGGTCCTATTCTAACTACTGCTGACAAGGGGCGATGCTGTAGCTTCTTTTTCTGTTAGACAAATCTTTGACCATACCGTGACCATTTTTTAAGAAAATGTCAAATTCCTTTCTGCTTATACAATGGTTAATACTTTTTGTTAGGACGTCATCGCTAATCTTCTTCATTCTGCTTTCTTTTGCAGTTTTACTTTCTTGACGGCTGTCCCGTCCTGACACGTGTCTGACAACAAACTATGAGACAAGTCGACAAAAAAACGCAATTAGGGTGGTCACCGATGTTTCTGTTCTCTTTAGCATTTTGATCTGATGTTTAATTGTTCTAAGGACGTTGAAAGTTGCTTGTTAAACTGTACTTTCATTTTTGCCCTCTTTTTTTTAGCTTTCTACGATCGCGAAAAAATCTTTGAGTTATTCTGCAATAACACCCAACGGTCAGCTTTGATTACTGGTGAAAACTCCTTGATTTATCTCTTTGTGGGTCCACTGAAGAGTGTTTGCATCTTTAAGGTGCTGCTCGGGTGTTCAGCCAGTGAGAACGCTGGCAGCTGCCGGAGCTACGAGGTCGTCTAGATACAAAAGGGCACTGCTTTGTCACGTGTGTTCTGGAGTCGGATCAGGAGGTTCGGAGGTCTGCAGTGTTGGAGATTTTGGGTGGGAGCTTCCCGATTCCTTTGCCATGGTGGTTAATAGCCAACGTGGAGGTCATTTTGGTCATGTGATGTAAATATTCGCACAGTTATTATGCAATCATTCCACATGCACAACTTGTGGTGAGTTCTTCTCGTATGAGTTAAATTGCAGCCACTGTTCATATAAGGTATTTCCGTTAGTATGGAACCTCTACCTTCATTGATACTCTATAGTGTTCGGTTTCTATCTATAATTATATTTCTTTTTGTCATTTTGGCGAGATAGGAGCCAGGTGGCAGTTTCCAGTTTCAGTTCCTTCTCAACTGTTCTTTTCTTTTCATCAAATAGTCTTTCAATTTTTCACTATGTCTCTTTTCTCTTTCTTCAGACCAGCTCACACCTGTTCTCTTACTACTTCTGCGTTGAAATCCTTCTAAATTTAACACTTTTCTTCCTAAAATATCTGTTTCAGCAGCTTCCTCTTCTTTTATGTTGTGTATTTCCAAATTATTAAACTTCTGGGATTCAACTTGTTAATTTCGTTTTCCAGAATCTATTTTGTCAGCCTATCGCTATTCATCCTCTATAAATGTCCAATAATATGATTCTACTTTTCTGACTTTTTTCTATTTTTTCTGTATTTTGATACATTTCATCACTGATTCCTAATTCCCTAGCTTGTTTACTTATTACTGGACCAACAAATTTCCTCGTAATTCTTCTCCCTCAAATTTCTAGTTTGTGTGTCTTATAATTCGGTGCCGCATTTTTTACTTGTTTAGAATTTTGGAAGTTACTATTTATGCAAGGTAAGTGTATTTTATTTACAAAGTTTTAACCTATTTTTCGTAATTTGCCTCAGTACTTCGAATTAGAGGGTGTTCAAATGCTCATGTAACTATATGGTAGAATGTTTGTCTTTTGATTCAGGTATGAACTCAGACTGACTGAAGAATACGTGGGTTACAAATTACAACATTACATTTCATTCTTTGTACATAATAATGATGTACCTGGAAAGCCGGAGGACTCTTTAGCAACTCTAATGTTCGATGGTGACGCAAGAATACTGACAAAGGGTCCGCAGGCACAACCAGCAGAACAATGGAACAGCCTTATAGCTGGTATACAGTCAACTGTCTAAATCCTGATCTTACAAAAGCCCATTGTACGCAGTTCCAAACAAATAAAGTAGAGTTCTATGAGCTGACGCTCAATGGAGCTCGATGTGAAGTTCCTGAGCACGCACATGGATAATACACTGAGGTGCCATCCACATGTGGTAACCAAAAAACTCAGTTTTACCTGTTCAGCAGTTATAAATCTGTGTTTCTAGAAACAGGCAGCGTTTCTGATCCACTCATCACCGTCTCACTTCTAGGAAATTGCAGGTAAGGTGAAAAAGTATTTATCTGCAGAACTCTGTTCACGAATCAATGCGTTCTTAGACGTATAAGCATACTTCTACACACACACACACGGTTGGCGCCGGTGGAGACACCTATAACGTGCTGACACGAGGAAATTTTCCAACCGATTTCTCATACACGAACAGCAATTAACTGGCGTTGCCTGGTGAAACGTTGTTGTGATGCCGCGTGTAAGGAGGCGAAATGCGTACCATCACGTTTCCGACTTTGATAAAGGACGGATTGTAGCCTATCGCGATTGCGGTTTATCGTATCGCGACATTGCTGCTCGCGTTGGTCAAGATCCCATGACTGTTAGCAGAATATGGAATCGGTGGGTTCATGAGTGTAATACGGAACGCCGTGCTGGATCCCAACGGCCTCGTATCACTAGCAGTCGAGATGACAGGCATCTTAGCCGCATGGCTGTAACGGATCGTGCAGCTACGTCTCCATCTGAGTCAACGGACGGGGACGTATGCAAGACAACAACCATCTGCACGAACGGTTCGACGACATTTGCAGCAGCATACATTTCAGATGTGCTACGACCCGTGGCTCTACCCTTCATTCGATCCCTTCGAAACCCTACATTTCAGCAGGATAATGCAAGACCGCAAATTGCAGGTCCTGTACGAGCCTTTCTGCATACAGAAAATGTTCGACTGCTGCTCGGCCCAGCACATTCTCCAGATCTCTCACCAATTGAAAACGTCTGGTCAATGGTGGCCGAGCAACTGGCTCGTCGCAATACGCGAGTCACTACTCTTGATGAACTGTGGTATCGTGTTGAAGCTGCCATCCAAGCTCTGTTTGACTCAATGCCCAGATGTATCAAGGCCGTTATTACGGCCAGAGGTGGTTCTTCTGCGTACTGATTTCTCAGGAGCTATGCACCCAAATTGCATGAAAATGTAATCACATGTCAGTTCTAGTATAATATATTTGTCCAATGAATACCCGTTTATCATCTGCATTTCTTCTTGCTGTAGCAATTTTAATGGCCAGTAGTGTACATATATAATTTCCACAAATTGTAGAAATTTCTAACAGGAATATCCAAACACACTGTATATACACGTTGTCTCTCCTAAGAGTCGTCATGCCCATTTTCTCTGGTGTTTTGGTAGATATTGGCACTTTCGTTTCTGCAATGTGTAGCTGCAGCCAGCCCAAACAAATATTGAAGTCTTTCATGCGACGGTGACATGCAGTGCTCACGAAAAGCGTCAGCTTTTTTCTGTTGCCAACAAAATGATTTTTAAGCGGAATTTTTCGTGCCCATTCGGTTGAGTGGTCCCGAATTAGTCTAGTGCGATTTTCTTCTTATTGATACCTATTGACGGAGAGAGTGGAACACGGAGAACAAGCAGTATTCCAGCAGCGACTGAGCAGCACTGCTGCAGGGCAGCAGCAGGCAGCGAGGGGCCAGGGCGGCGCCGTTCACTACAGGAGTACTGGTTACACTTCGTGTTAGATTCTCCCTGTTAATACGTATCGATAAAATGAATATCGCACTGGACTAATTTGGGGCCACTCAGTAAAAATGGACATGTACAATTTTTCTTTAAAAATCATTTTGAATGAAATCTTCAATTCACAACTACGCTACTAGAGGTAGAGACAATTTTCGTATAGACTATGCATCCCTTTCTGGGGGTTGTAATGGAGTCTGACATTGTGGTGATAAAATTTGACAGGTTGCCAGTGGAATCAGGCAGGTAACTGAAACACCCCAAACATTCAAAATTTGCATTTTGAAACACGACACTAGTGTAATATTCTACAATATTTTATTATTTGTTGCAAGAACCGGTTTTAGGCTGTTACAGCATCACCAGGTACAAAGATAAATATGTGGTGCAGTGAAATTTTATTGGATCAAAGTTTTACACTAGTGCATGTACAGAGTATCTCCATTTCCAGAGATGGAAATGTTAATGTTAGAATAGCAATAGAACAAGCGAGGTTATTTCAGTGTAAATGTGTTGTAAGATTATTTAACTAAGATAAAATTAACTAACTAATGAACTATAGACAATTTACAACAGTTGTACATAGAAGAACATAATTGAACAATAAGTTTTGCTGACATGTTCCAAAGATGTGGCTGAACAAAATAAACTTTTCTTTAATAGATCATAAATAACAAGCAGACGAGATGTGCTAGTGATATGGAAAGGAAATGGAGCATTTGAGTAAGAGGAGTAATTTATAACATGGCATGGATGGGAATATGAGTAGTATTTGCAGTTAGAAGTGGTGAGTAAGGCAACTGTGTCTGGTCATTCAGTACTGGGCTTGGGCTGATGGACATGTGTTTATTAATTCCCATAATTTCAAGATAGTTCATCTTCAAATTATGGAAATTAATAAACACAAGTCCATCAACCCAAGCCTATTAATGAATGACCAGACACAATAACCTTATTCACCACTTCTAACTGCAAATACTGTGGTGTCACCGCCAGACACCACACTTGCTAGGTGGTAGCCTTTAAATCGGCTGCAGTCGATTAGTATACGTCGGACCCGCTTGTCGCCACTATCAGTGATTGCAGACCGAGCGCCGCCACACGGCAGGTCTAGTATAGAGAGACTCCCTAGCACTCATCCCAGTTGTACAGCCGACTTTGCTAGCGATGGTTCACTGACTACATACGCTCTCATTTGCAGAGACGACAGTTTAGCATAGCCTTCAGCTACGTCATTTGCTACGACCTAGCAAGGCGCCATATTCTTCAAGAACGTATTCTGAACTGATAATATTGTGAATCATGTACCGTCAAGAGCGACGTTCATCATTAATGGATTAAACTTAAGCATCAAACTAATTACGTCCGCTTTCTGAATTCTGATTCCTTGTCATCTTCCAGACCTCACGTCAGTATACTTCTTCCCTCCTCACGCCATCCTGCGCGAGCAAAAACGCGTGCATTTCGGCCTCCTCTAGTAACACGGTGTTGGCTCTTCTGCCAACACAACAAATACCACTCATATTCCCACTCAGAGCAAGTTGTAAATTACCTCTTTTACTCACATGCTCCATTTCCTTTACTCCAGTTAGTATAATATCTCTTGTTATGCTACAAAAATTACTTTGTATAAACACAGTTAGCTCTGAGCACTATGGGACTTAACTTCTAAGGTCATCAGTTCCCTAGAACTTAGAACTACTTAAGCCTAACTAACCTAAGGACATCACACACATCCATGCCCGAGGCAGAATTCGAACCTGCGACCGTAGCGGTCGCGCGGTTCCAGACTTTCGTGCCTAGAACCGCTCGGCCACCCCGGCCGGCTATAAGCACAGTTGCATCACTCACCTACTTAATATCACGAGTACATCTCATCTGCTTGTAATTTATGATCTATTAAAGAAAAGATTATTTTGTTCAGCACATCTTTTGAACATGTCATCAAAGCTTGTTCTTCAATTATGTTCTTAGATGTACAACTGTTGTAATTTGTCTATAGTTCATTAGTTAATGTGCCACATACTTTCTCATAGTTAAATAATCTTACATCACATTTGCACTGAAATAACCTCGCTTGTTTTATTCCTATTCTAAGATTAACATTTTTGTCTGTGGAAATGGAGATACTCTGTACATGCACTAGATTAAAATCTTTGTTCCAACAAAATTTCACTTCACAACATATTTATCTTTGTATCTGGTGATGGGGTAACAGCCGAAAACTGGTTCGTTTAACAAAAAATAAATACTGTAAAAGATTACACCAGTGCTGTGTGCGTTTCATTCATACGGTACATACTATTCTACCAAGAATCAACGGCACAGTCATTCAGTGCAGTTCAAAATTTGAATAACTGGTGTCATGTCGAAATACGAGGTACATTCCAGTTCTAAGGCCTCCGACTTTTTTTTCTAATTAACTACTCACCCGAAATCGATGAAACTGGCGTTACTTCTCGACGTAATCGCCCTGCAGACGTACACATTTTTCACAACGCTGACGCCATGATTCCATGGCAGCGGCGAAGCCTTCTTTAGGAGTCTGTTTTGACCATTGGAAAATCGCTGAGCCAATAGTAGCACGGCTGGTGAATGTGCGGCCACGGAGAGTGTCTTTCATTGTTGGAAAAAGCCAAAAGTCACTAGGAGCCAGGTCAGGTGAGTAGGGAGCATGAGGAATCACTTCAAAGTTGTTAGCACGAAGAAACTGTTGCGCAACGTTAGCTCGATGTGCGGGTGCGTTGTCTTGGTGGAACAGCACATACGCAGCCCTTCCCGGACGTTTTTGTTGCAGTGCAGGAAAGAATTTGTTCTTCAAAACATTTTCGTAGGATGCACCTGTTACCGTAGTGCCCTTTGGAACGCAATGGGTAAGGATTACGCCCTCGCTGTCCCAGAACATGGACACCATCATTTTTTCAGCACTGGCGGTTACCCGAAATTTTTTTGGTGGCGGTGAATCTGTGTGCTTCCATTGAGCTCACTGGCGCTTTGTTTCTGGATCGAAAAATGGCATCCATGTCTCATCCATTGTCACAACCGACGAAAAGAAAGTCCCATTCATGCTGTCGTTGCGCGTCAACATTGCTTGGCAACATGCCACACGGGCAGCCATGTGGTCGTCCGTCAGCATTCGTGGCACCCACCTGGATGACACTTTTCGCATTTTCAGGTCGTCATGCAGGATTGTGTGCACAGAACCCACAGAAATGCCAACTCTGGAGGCGATGTGTTCAACAGTCATTCGGCGATCCCCCAAAACAATTCTCTCCACTTTCTCGATCATGTCGTCAGACCGGCTTGTGCGAGTTCGAGGTTGTTTCGGTTTGTTGTCACACGATGTTCTGCCTTCATTAAACTGTCGCACCCACGAACGCACTTTCGACACATCCATAACTCCATCATCACATGTCTCCTTCAACTGTCGATGAATTTCAATTGGTTTCACACCACACAAATTCAGAAAACGAATGATTGCACGCTGTTCAAGTAAGGAAAACGTCGCCATTTTAAGTATTTAAAACAGTTCTCATTCTCGCCGCTGGCAGTAAAATTCCATCTGCCGTACGGTGCTGCCATCTCTGGGACGTATTGACAATGAACGCGGCCTCATTTTAAAACAATGCGCATGTTTCTATCTCTTTCCAGTCTGGAGAAAAAAAATCGGAGGCCTTAGAACTTGAATGCACCTCGTATCATGCAGTGAAGCGAACAACGACCACCTGCAAGCCAGAAACTAATCTGATTATTCATTTCGCCGGGAAAATTTTAAAATTCGTGTCTTTCACTAGATTCCAGGAGAAATCAGAAGTGGTAATAAGCTACACAGTGCACGCGGTAAATTTGCAAACTCGCTGAGAAGTGTACTTCCCGTGGCCTGGATGAGGGTTAATTGACAAATGTGAAAGTATTTTATTATGGACGACTTCCGTATTTTCATTTAAAAAGCCACAATTCTGCAGAAGACACTTAAGCAGCGACATAAATCAAACCCGCGGACGTGTCCGAGGCTGGAACCGAGCCCGCTGCCACTACATTACGACGCAGCGGCGATGACCGGCTGTTAAATTCGGTTCACCCCGCCATCTGCGCACGTCAGAGTTGTTTGTGCACTTTGTCTTGTTTACTGTTAGCCGGCGGTCGCCCGTCCGATCCTGCGCGACGCGCGAACTCGTTGTTTGTGAGACTCTCCGCCCGATAGCGGGACGTCACAATAGCGTCTCTTCTGCCGCCAACACGGCCCAGCGGACTGCGCAGAGCTCTCCCTGTTGTAAAGGAATCCTTTCAAGCGTCCGCGTGAATTCAGCGCACCGTGCTCGAATATACCAGAACTGTCTCGTGGGTGCCTTTAGAGGGAGACAGAACAGCGTATCACACATGACTTTTCTGGGCACGACATTTGGTGGCAGAATTTGTTGTCTCCATAAATACAACTTGATTCATAATGCACAAGAACGGTAGTTCGTAACTCTCTACGAACCATATATTTTAAATCTTGACTGGCCACGATAAAATAGTTAGACATGATTGATTGACAATACAGACTATACGACAGGTGTTTAAATACAGATGTTAAAACTTTTAAAATAGAGGGTATCGAAAAGAATCATCCGATTTGGCACATCTATATTTCTGAAACAAATAAACACATACAATGAATTTTGTTTTTTGATTAACAGGAAACTCGACGTTTTTTTTTCATACCTTTTCATAAGTGTTCAATGTTCTCCCATTGAGATGCACAGCATATGTCAATGCGGTATTCAAATTGTTCCCACGCTGCAGTGAGTATGTCTTGAGTTACAGCTTCCACAGCTGCTCTTATGCGATGTCTCAGTTCATTCATTGTCGTTGGTAATGGAGGCAGATAAACAGAGTCTTTTATAAACCCCCACAAGAAATAATCACATACAGTCAGCTCCAGTGATCTTGGAGGCCAGTAACGTAAGGATGAATCATTCGGTCCAGTGTGACCGATTCATTATTCAGTAATCCCTTGATTTAAAAATTCCTGCACTTCTAGACGCCAGTGTGGCGGGCCCCATCCTGTTGGTAAATGAAATCGTTAGAATCAGTCTCCTTGGGAAAAGAAAGTTCTCAAGCATATCGAGGTATGTGCTTCCTGTAACAGTGTTCTCGGCAAAGAAATATCGATCGTACACCTTAGCCGCGAAACTGCACAAAACATATTACATTTTGGAGAGTCCCTCTCATGTTGTACAACTACATGTTGCCTTTCTGTATCCTATATTCTAACATTATGACGGTTCAGCTTTCCGGTTAAATGAAATCTTGCGTCGTCACAAAGAGCTTGCAGTAGTTGAATTTTGTATGGTTTCACTTGTAAAGGTCGACGCAACACACACCAGACGGACATTGGGGACACGTTGAGCTGTCGAGCTACACGGCGGACAGATATCTGCGGACTCCTTGTGAAACTATGGGGATGCGTTCGACGTCCGTGTCAGACACTTGGGGATGGCCCGGCGATTTGCCTTTACACAAACAACCTGTTTCTCGGAATTATTCATGCCATCGTCTAATGCTCTGTGCTGTAGGAGGATCCACACCATACCTGCTTCGAAAGTCACGCTTGACAGTTATTACTGAGTCGCACTGCGCAAAACGTAGAACACAAAACGCTCTCTGTTGTCCCGACACCGCTTGTACTAGAACTGAAGTGGGCGCACACTCCTGCTACCTGGTGGGAACCATGTAAAACTGGAGAGTTTGCTCTTTCCAACAATACGTTGTTCACGCACATATCTCAAATAATAGTTATGATTTTTGAATCGGGTGATTCTTTTTGATACAGCCCGTATAAACCTGAATGAAAAGGTCAATAGTCCCCCTTAGTTGTATTTACTTAAGTCGATTAGAATCCCATATAATCGGTTGTGCAACTTTTAAGTGGCACCTTCTAGTGCATCAATCCTATGTATAGTGGTTGGGAAGAGAGATAGGGGTTTGCACTAATCCGTCCCATCCTCTGTTATGCCAGTCCTACCTGGATATCCGCCCTCCCCCCCCCCCCCCAAATTCTATAAGTCCCTCCAGATCCTCCTCGAGCACCATGCATTCCGCCTCGCCTTCCGTATACACCTCCCATCCCCCACGCGGATCCTCTGCGACCTCATACCTTTGCCCTATCTGCTCCTTTTCCTCGAACATATCCGCATCCTCTACACCTCCCGCTGCCTTGATCCCCCTCATTCCCTGGTTGCTCCTCTCCTCTCCAACCTCCGCTTCTGTCGCGCCTTCACTGTTGTGTCTCCCCTACCCTTCCCCTACACCCTTCATCTCCTTTCCCAAGGTGTCTTCCATTGACTCCCCCTCCCAGATGATGCCCTCTCTCCCTCCATTTATCCCTCCTATCAACTCTGATCCTCACCTCCCTCTCCCTTCCTCTGTCCTTTTCGCAGGCTTCTTGTCCCTCCTCCCACCCCCCGTTCCATCCTGTTTTTTCCCTGCCTACCCTCTTCTCTGCCTCCTTTCTCTCCCCGAGTCCTTCCTGCTCTCCACTCCACTGCCTTTCCCACTCCTTCTCGCATCCGCCCCCCCCCTGTTTTTTATGTCCCTTCCATCCATCAGCTCCCCCTTTTTTTCTTTTCCTCTCCTCCACCCTGTTTCCCCCTCATCAATACGGCCCCCCCCCTCCCCCCATCTGCCGCCGTGTCACCTGTATAGTGCTGTTTTAGGTGAGTGTTCAGTGTTGTGTGTCCCCTGTCAGTGTTGCAAACAGCCACCATGCTGTCGCTAGTCGTGTTTTTTATCTTGTGCGAACAGAAACCAGACTGTCGCCTTGTTTTTTTTAGTTGTGCCTGTGTACTTATTGTGTGTCTTCATTCGCATCATCGCCACAGTGTTTTTATATTTTAAATTCCACGCCTTTCCGCCATTTTACAGTTTTTTATAATGTCACCGTTTTATCGCCTTTTTTCTTGTTTGTTTATATTCTCATTATGTTTTTTTTAACTTTTCTGTAGACTGTAGAGCAGCATATTACGATTCCCCCCCCCCCCCAGAGGGAATCGAAATGCAATAAAGTAAAAGAAAAAAAGAGATAGTATGAATTATTCAGAGCTGAAGTAATTGTCATTTAGCTGCACCAGAATTTTTATGCCCAGAAACACGCGCAGGTATGGATGCGTGTGTATTAAGAAATGTGACAGTTCTGGAACATTAATTCAATGTTAATTCCTTTGAATTTTGGTGTACGGTTTAATATTTACCTTGTCTCGCCAACGATGTGGAATACATAGGTGCCGGCGTGCCTGCGGCGGCTATTCTCTCTTCGTTTTTTCTTCTACGAAAAAACCCATTTAAAAATGCAAGTCCTCGCCATATCGGCAGGTGGAGAATAGGACGTTGCTAGGTACGAGAATGAAAACTTGCGACATCTGCATATTATAACTTTTAATTGACACCATACTGGGAGAGTGCAATTAAATACGTCTTTATCGCACCAGCTCAAAAGACCTACTGACACCGAGATCGGTGAAAAAAATAGATGAGGTACATAAAATAGTTCATAATACGTACTTCAATTTTCTCTCATCTTACTCAGGTATACCTCCCTACAATATCTTTGCCGCGCGGGGACGGCGCGAATATTTATTTAGTTGTACGTGTAGGCCGTTTAAAGAACCTACACGTACGCCGCATGGTCGATACAAGTGCTACGTAATATGGTATACGGAGTTGTTACAGACACTGGACTCGCATTCAGGAGGAAGCCAGTTCAAACCCCCGTCCAGCCATACTGATTTAGGTTTTGCGTGATTTCCCTAAATAGCTTCAGGCAAATGCCAGGACGGTTCCTTTGAAAGGGCATGGCCCATTTCCTTCCCCTCCCTTCCTTAATATGGTGGGACCAATGACATCACTTTTTCGTCCCCTCCCCCAAATCAACCAACCCACCAGTATCTTGGTATCTCTGAATGTCGAGCAGTTGTTACAGAATTCTGCAGAGTAACAGTTGGAGTCCATTGTGTTGTCGGATTGTGTACGGCTGCTGCTACGTAGTTCGTGTTGTCATCTGCTGCAATTACATTTATTTTTGCGACAAACACACATAGGCATGTCGGCTTTCGGATTTTAACTTTGATGATAGTTTTTTATGAATTGTGGAGGGCTGAGAACATTTCCTAGCCACGCCAACTGTTACTCTGTGTCATTCTGTAACTACTCCCTCTACCATATGACGTAGCATTTATATACACCGGAAGATGCAATTTAAAAGTTGCGAAACCGGTTATGTGTGTCCATAATCGACTTAAATAAATACTGCTACGGCGGACTACACATGCTGTATGAACTGTCAATCACGTTTCTTCACGAGTTGTTAGAGTAGACAGCAGCTTCTTCGAAGTTTTGCAAATTGGCACTGTGTTTCGTCAGAACTTCAGTTCGAGATTGTCAGATGATGCCGGAGCACCGATACAAGACGAATATCGGAGATATTTAATAATGTCATCCAAGTGAAAATTTCGGATGAACATAAGCTTTGTTTTACTTAAATACCACTCTGGTTTGCTCCATTTGTATATTACGAGGATTGACTGAAAAGTAATGCCTCCACCTTCGTAACTCCTCAAAAGTTGGCAGCATTGGTATGCGGCAGGTACTGACATGTTTCGTAGCCTCTTCTCTACAGTTCCAGTTGGCGGGAAACCTTAGCATTGAACGGTTGTGTTGTTACAGAATAAAGTATGGAATCCTGGGCAGACGGTCGGTCGATTCGATTTAAGTAACGTGCAGTCACTGAATTCTTGACAGCAGAAGGTGTCACCCCAAAGGAGATTCATCAGAGAACGAAAGCAGTTTATGGTCATTGTGTTGATGTGAGTACTGTGCGTCGTTGGGCGAGTAAGTTGAAAGATGTGGAGGCGGGAACATCTGACCTGCGGGACTAACAAAGAGTTGGACATCCTGTGACATAAACCACTGAGTTTCACAAGCAAAATGTTGACAGATTGACTCAGGACGATCGTCGTATCACTCGGAGAGAAATTGCAAACACAATCGGCATTTCACAAGAACGTGTGGGTCACATTATTGCTTTGCTTGGCTATCGGAAGATCTGTGCACGATAGGTACCCCAGATGCTGACTCCTGAAATGAAAGCGCACAGAACTCCTCTCGCTTTACGAGAATGAAGGTGACGCCTTTCTCCGTTCAGTTGTGAGAGGAAACGAAATGTCAGTCTATGGAATATCGACACAGAGACTCACTCCAGAAAAAGAAATTGAAGACGCAGCCCTCAGCTGGAAAAATCATGGTAACAGTGTTCTGGGACGCAGATGGTGTTATCCATGTTGATTTCCTTGATCGTGGAACAACAATAAATTCAGAGCGTTACATCAAAACGCTGCAAACTCTGAAAAGACGGCTAACAAGGGTCCGAAAGGAAAAGGGAAATGTTTTCCTGCTGCATGACAATGCCAAACCACACACTTCACGTGCCACCACAGCAGAACTTCAGAGACTGAATCTCACCACTGTATAGCATCCTCCATACAGTCCAGATTTAGCACAGTCTGACTTCCATCTGTTCCCGATAATGAAAGACGATCTGCGGGACATCGTTATGCTTCTGATGAAGACTTTGAGAGAACTGTGAGACTGTGGTTGCGGGAACAGGGTGTCGGCTTCTTCCGTGACGGCTTCAGGAAACTTGTTCATCGTTGGCAGAAATGTATCCAATTGGCTGGTGATTATGTGGAAAAGTGAATATTGTTAATCAAACACACATTTTAAGGATTATTTCTGCGTTTGATTTATTAAAACATACCCATCCAAACCCAATTAAGAAAGGTGGAGGCATTATCTTTCATTCAACCCTCGTAGATGGTACGGTTACATATATGAGGTTTTGATTTTTTACCTTTAAGATATTTATAGAAGTGGCAGGCAAAAAGTTGCCGTTCGAAGGCTGTACAGTCCATAATCGGTGTACTAGTCAGGCAGAGTCGCCGAGAGTATTGAGGCAATCATCCCAGCGACGCACCGCGTTGAAGATACCAGTTTGGTAAGACAACATGCCCGCTGCGCGAAGAATTCCGTAACTGCCTTCTGCACATTCTCGTCCAACAGGAAAAGTAGACCCTTCAAGGCTTTTTATAAGGGACCAGAGGAGTGATAATTGCATAGGGAGGGGGGGTGAGGGGGGGGGAGGATCAGGACTGTAGGGCGGGTGCTCCATTGTCTCCCACTTGAGCTGACGGGTGAGTGTGGCCTCCCAGATCGACCAGCGTGGAACTTCGTGCGCCATTTCACAACGGTGGTTTTCGACAGACATATTGTCCCACACAAACACATTCCTTATTCTCCGTTGTCTGCCAGTGTTTGACGTTCGGTGGCCAAGAAAAGAATAACAGCATGATGGTCCTGTTCGGACGCATTTGGTAATGACGACGTCATAGATCACGTTTCCGCATTTACCGCCCGTACTTCGGAAAGACGCGAATGCCACACTAATCCCTTGTCTACAATGTCGGTGTTTATATACCCGCATCGGAGTCGCGCTACGTGCGTATATCCCGCAACAACGTCCTCAAACGGAAGCTTTCTGATCGCCTCTTATGTCTGCAGTGCAGCCTTATATGCATCGGAATGTAGACGATCAACAGCACAAATAAGAAGGAGTTGGCAGCCCTGCACAGATCGCACACCCTTGAATATTAAGCTCGTGAAGATCAACAGTTTATAATAACTGTCAATTCAGCTAATATTACATCGTAAGGAACTTAATTGGAGCCTATTTCATATTATATATTAAAGGTTTCACTCGTTTCAAAGTATTTCTATAATAATAAAAAAATATTTTAAAAAATAACGAGATCCGGTTTCCGCATATTTAAGATGTATGTTTTCACACAAATTTAAACGTTTGCGTCAGCATTAAGTGAAGATTTAAGTTGTCTTCGCTACACAGATATTTAGTAGTGCCATATCTACTCGGGGAAATAAAGGTTTTAAGTTCTATCTTTTATTTCTTTTCAAAACGCGTTAAGTTCTTATAGTGCTTACGCCAACTTAGCCCTAATTTTTTGGGGGATACAAATTTTGAGTTTTAACGTTAAGTTCATTACCTTACTACATTAATAGTATACACAAATATTAGTGTTCCACGTAACTTTAGTGACTCTTGTGATCTGTAGTTAATACAACATTACTGTTATTGTTATTGTTGATGAATTTTGTAAAAAGATTGTAAACAACCACAAGAGAGAAGTGTTTGAGCTTCCATAGGAAAGTCAGTTCCGGGATTCTATGCAGCTGTTGTGACATATGGTTACATTGGGGAGAATGTAGTGGCATACGAATTAGGGAAGTAAATGGGTCTCTTCCATGGTATTGCAAAGTATGTTCAAGGGACAGGAAAATAGCAGAACAGAAAGGGAAGATTAGAGCCCTTAAGGCTGAACTGGATAGTGCTAGGGAGGAACTGATGAGGTTAAGGCGGGAGAGGAGGGTGAAGATAGGTGGGAAGTGGTAGCAAGCAACAGCGCCCACTGAAAGAGAACAGTCTAATAGTTTCATCATTGGCACAAACAGTAGATTTGCCTTGCTACTTCAGTTGACTAAGGAAGAAGCTCAGTTGGATGTAAGTGCAGTTAATACTCAACAGACTGTTTCAAAAAAAGTAAAAAGTAGGAGGAAAGTTCTGTTTTTATGTATTAGTCATTGAAGAGATGTGAGCCAGATCTTGCATGAAAAATTAGGTGACAGGTACGAGGTCACAATTTTTTTCAATCTCAGTGCATATCTTAGTGAGGTGATAGAGAATGTAGGATCATTGTGCAAGAGTTTTACGAAGCAGGATCATGTTGTGATAGTGGGTGGAGTACGAAACAGTATTTATAGGGATCAGGACTACAATATTGTGACCTATTAAAAATAGCCTCTGCAACGAACCATATAAATGTTGGCTTGGTTCCTGATTTCATGTGGTATGAAGGCCCCAATTGAAAAGCTCTGTTAGGAGGGTCAACGTGGATCTAGGTCAGCTGCTTCTGGTGGCTACTTTCTCAGGCATATGTTTACTTTCTGTTGACGCTATTGGTAGGTGGGACTTTACAAAGCATGGCCTGCACTCAGTAGGAAAGCAAAGGGTAAATTGGCCAGGATGATCTAAAAGGGAGGCACTGAAACTCATGGGACTACCTCTTCTTTGGCTAAGATCACTGTCCAATGATTCGACATTGAAGGAAATTAAGCTTAATGAAAAGCTGAGACAGGCAAGTACTATTGTTAACATATCAAAAGATTCTCATAAAAGTACAGTGGAAAATAATGTTAGTGTGTCACAAGCTTCTCATAAAACGACAGTGAAAAATAATGTTAGTGTATTGCATCAGAATATTAGGGGATTAAGAAACCAAATAGATGTGCTTGTTTGTTTAGAAAATTTAGAAAATGATTGTCGAATAGATGTGCCATGCCTGTGTGAACATCATAAAGTCACAGATATAGAAAAGGTAAATGTAGGTTAATATAAGCTTTCACCACACGTAAGTAGAGACACTATGGAGAGAGGAGGAGTTACCATATAGGTTAAAATTTATCAAAGTGTGAAAAATTCAAGAAACTAAAAAAAATTATGCAGCCCAACATATAAGAGCATGTGTGTGTGGAATAATGGTATTTCTATAATTGTAGCTGTGTATAGGTCCCCATTTGGATATTTTCAGCTAGTTTTTGAAAAACGTGGATTCTTTGTTTGCTATCTGTCAGATAGAGGGAAGCAAATAATTATTTGTGGGGATTTCGAAGTAGATTTTCTGAAAGAGTTTGACAGAAAGTTTGACCTTGAGCTATTACTTGGTTCTTTCAGTTTGATGTCAATTATTGATTATCCTACTCTGGTTGCACAGGAATGCAGCACACTGATAGACAATTTTTTGTAGCCCATGATAAATTTAATCAAATAAAAACTTTTCCTGTTAAGAGTGGTCTGTCTGATCATGATGCACAATTAATTGCAGTATATGACATAGCTCCATACAGTAATGCAAAACTGTCCTCAATAATGGTACATTTAATTGCAAATTTTAGCAAAAGCTTGCAACAGTTAGACTGGGACGAGGTGTACAGGGTACCTGATTCTAATTTAAAATTTAATCTATTATGATACCTTTGTGAGTATTTTTGAAAACAGTTCCCCTAAGGAAACAATGAAACATAATTATACAAAACCATCTAAGAAGCTGTGGCTTACTAAAGGGATAAAAATATCTTGTAAACAGAAAAAGGATATGTATCATATACTTAAAAGGAGTAATGATCCAGAAACAGTCAAACATCAGAAAAACTACTACAGTGTAGTAAGAAAAGTTATTGAAAAGTCCAAAAGTATTGCATTATGTCCGAGATTAGCACCTCTGATAGTGAAGTTAAAACAATTTTGAATATTGCTAAAAGGGAAACAGGGCAAGCAAGAGCACAGAAAGACTGTATTCTATCAAACTCAATGAAAAGTTTGTTGACAAAAAGTCAGAAGTAGAAAACATTTTAATAAACATTTTTAAGAATTGTAGAGAAAATAGGATCCACCTACACATTATAAAATGCAAGGGCTTATACGGAAGAGGCAATACCTATAAATCTGATAAAATTTAAATTCAGCCCACCTCTTCAACTGAGATTAGGAAAATGATAAATTAACTCAAAAGTAAATGCTCAGATGGAATTCATGGCATTTCCAACAGATAAATGGGATTCTCAGACACATATGTAGTGCTCAATGAAACAGAGCATTTTTCCAGACAGACTTAAACATGCTATTGTTAAATTATTGGATAAAAAGGGGACAGATCTGATGCTAACAACTACTGCCCAATCCCACTTTCGACACTTTATTCAAAATTCTTGAAAAAGAAATGTATTCAAGAGCAGCTTCACACATTTGTAAAAATGAAATACTGACAAATGCCAGTATGGTATTCGGAAAGGCTTTTCAACAAGAAAAGCTGCATAAGGTTTCACTGTTCAAATATTAAATGCCTTGTATAACTGAAAATCACCCATTAGGATATTTTGCCATTTCTCAAAGGCTTTTGACTGTGTGAATCTTGAAATTCTTCTAGATAAGCTTAAGTATTGTGGTATGAGTGGGACAGTGCACAAATGATTTAATTCATATTTAAATGGGAGAATGCAGAAGGTTGAAATTAACAGTATAGGTATCCTGCAAAATTCGGCAGAGCCCTCTAACTCGGGACATATCAAGAATGGTGTCCCACAGGGTTCAGACTTGTGTCCCTTATTCTTCTCAACATATATTAAAGACTTGCCACACTATATTCCTGAAGATGCAAAACTACTTCTGTTTGATGATGATACAAGTATAGTAATCACACACAACAAACAAGAATTATCTGAGGAAATTGCAAATAATGTTTTATTATTAAGTAGTTCTCTGCAAATGGACTCTCACCAAGTTTTGAGAAAACACAGTATTTACAGTTCTGTACAGTAAATGGCATAACACCATTGATAAATATAGACTTTAGACAGCAGTGTGTTGCTGTGACAGAATATTCATAATTTCTGGGCGTGTCCACTAATGAATAATTGAACTGGAAGAAACACATTGATGATATGGTGAAATAGTTAGGTTCTGCCACTTACGCTATTAGGGTTATTGCAAATTTTGGTGATTAACATATCAGTAAATTAGCCTACTGTGGCTGTTTTCATTCATGCTTTCATATGGCATCATATTTGGGGGTAATTCATCACTAAGAGAAAAAAATATTCACTGCACAAAAGCATGTAATCAGAATTATTGCTGAAGTCCATCCAAGATCACATTGCAGACTTTTATTTAAGGATCACAGGATATTCACAGTACCTTCACAACACGTATATTTACTTATAAAATTTGTTATTAATAACCAATTCCAATTCAAAAATAATAGCAAAGTACATAGCTACAACACTAGAAGAAAAGATGATCTTCACTATTCAGGGTTAAATCCGACTTTGGTATAGAAAAGGGTGAATCTTGTAGTCACAAAAATCTTTGGTCATTTGCCAAATAGCATTAAAAGTGTGACATATACCCAACCAATATTTAAAAACAAATTAATAGAATTTCTGAAAGACAACTCCTTCTATGCAACACCTGAATTTTTCTATATGAAAGAGTAACTGTAAAAAAATTATATTGCATAAAGAAAAGTTATATTAAACAGACACGTTGAACATCATTCCTAAATGTCGTATTCATGATCTATAGAACATTAATTAACATAATGTAATAGAAGTGTTTACGAAAATGGTATTATGGTGTGTGGTGTTGGTTTTCTCCACAGAAGGGGATCTGCCATTCTGAAGAATGCTGCTCATGAACAATATAACGGCTTAAAGATTTAATATCTAAAAGAGGGTAAGCTTGAACAATTTTTTCTACGTATTTTGCATGTGGCAAGTCATCTCGCTGGACGACGCGCGTCTTCAAGTTGGGACAACGATCACAGTCACTACAGGAAAGGAGGTGAGGGAGGACGTGTGGGTCTCGAGCACTACTCGAAAACAGTTGACGGCACTTCTCGGGGAATCTCCAGAGTTTGTTCGATCTTTAAATCGCCCCACGATCTGGAATTTTGTTCTGTTGGTGCTATCTCCGAGGTGTGTCGTATCTTGTTTATATATTATTGATTTTACTCAAAAAATAACCGTGAAACGCGTATTGTTGGATCTCAAAGAATGCAGGTCATATGTAAAGACGCCCTACAATAAGAAATAAAATGTTCACAAACACGACTGCATTTAATTTTCGAACCTTAGCTACTCTGCAATCTAGTGAAGCCTGTTGGTACTATCTCCACAACAGCTCTTGCCAGTGTTTTTTATTCTCGCAGTAGGAGTTACTGTAAGTTTAGTATGAGTTATTTCGTTTATTAGCCATTCAATTCGCGATTAATTTTCTTCCTATTTTTACCTGATTGTTAACATCTTGTTCTAAAACTAATTGATGTAGTTGTTGCTGTTGTCTTCAGCCCAAAGACTAATTTGATGCAGCTCTCTAAGCTACTCTATCCTGTGCAAGCCTTTTCATCTCCGAGTAACTACTGCAACGTACATCCTTCTTAATCTGCTGTGTGTATTCATCTCTTGGCCACCCTCACCGATTTTTACCCTCCACTCTCCCCTCCAATAGTAAACTGGTGATCCCTTGATGCCTCAGAACGTGTCCTACTAACCGATCCGTTCTTCTGGTCAAGTTCTGGCAAATTCTCCCCAATTCTGTTCAGTACTTCCTCATTAGTTACGCGGTCTATTTAATCGTCAACATTCTTCTGTAGCACCACACTCCAAAAGCTTCTATTCTCTTCTTGTCTTCACTGTTTATCGCCCATGTTTCACTTCCATACATGGCTACACTCCATAGAAAAACTTTCAGAAAAGACTTCCTCACACTTAAATCTATACTGGATGTTAACAAATTTATCTTCTTCAGAAACGCTTTCCTTGCCATCGCCAGTCTACATTTTATATCCTCTCCACTTCGACCACCATCAGTTGTTTTGTTTCCCAAACAGCAAAACTCATCTACTACTTTAAGCGTCTCATTTCCTAATCTAATTCCTTGAGCATCACCTGATTTAATTCGACTACATTCCATTATCCTTGTTTTGCTTCTTTTCATATTCATCTTATATCCTCCTTTCAACACACTGTCCATTCTGTTCAACTGTTCTTCCAAGTTCTCTGCTGTCTCTGACAGAATTACAATGTCATCGGCAAACCCTAAGTTTTTTTATTTCTTCTCCCTGGATTTTAATTCCTAGCCCAAATTCTTCTTTTGTTTTCTTCACTGCTTGCTGAATATACAGATTGCATAATATCAGGGAGAGGCTACAACCCTGTCTAACTCCCTTCTCCACCACTGCTTCCTTTTCATGCCCCTCGACTCTTATAACTGCCATCTGGTTTCTGTAGAAATTCAAAATAGCCTTTCGTTCGCTGTATTTTATCCCTGCCACCTACAGAATTTGAAAGAATGTTTTCAAGTCACCATTTTCAAAAGCTTTCTATAAATCTACAAATTCTGTAAACGTAGGTTCTCCTTTCCAAAACCTATCTTCTAAGACCGTAGGATCAGTATTGCCTTGCGTGTTCCTACATATCTACGGAATCCAAACTGATCTTCCCCAAGTCGTCTTCTACTAGTTTTTCCATTCGTGTTAGTATTTTGCAACCGTGACTTATTAAACTGATAGTTCGGAAATTTTCACATATTTTAGCAACTGATTTCTTTGGAATTAGAATTATTATGTCCGACGGTATTCCGCCTGTCTCATACATCTTGCTCACCAGATGGAATAGTTTCGTCATGGCTGGCTCTCCAAGGCTATCAGTAGTTACAATGCAATGTTGTCTAATACCAGGGCCTTGTTTCGACTTTGGTCTTTCAGTGCTCTGTCGAATTCTTCATGTTGTGTCATATCTCCCATCCCATCTTCATTTACGTCCTCTTCCATTTCCATAATATTCCCATCAAGTACATTTCTCTTGTATAAATCCTCTATATACTCTTTCCACCTTTCTGCTTTCCCTTCTTTGCTTAGGATTGGTTTTCCATTTGAGCTCTTGATATTCGTACAGGTTATTCTCTTTCCTCCAAAGGTCTCTTTAATTTTGCTGTAAGCAGTATCTATCTTACTCCTAGTGATATATGCCTCTACATCCTTACATTTGACCTCCAGCCATCCCTGCTTAGCCATTTTGCACTTCGTGTCGATCTCATTTTTGAGACGCTTGTCTTCCTTTTTGCCTGTTTCATTTACTGCGTTTTCGTATGTTCTCCTTTCATCAATTAAATTAAATATCTCCTCTGTTACGCAAGGACTTCTACTAGCCCTCGTCTTTTTACCTACTTGATACTCTGCTACCTTCACTATTTCATCTCTCAAGGCTACCCATTCTACTGTATTCCTTTTCCTCGTTCCTGTTAATCGTTCCCTAATGCTCCTTCTGGAACTCTCTACAAACTCTGTTTATCCAGGTCCTATCTTCTTAAATTCCTACCTTCTTGCAGTTTCTTCAGTTTTAATCTGCAATTCATAACAAATAATTTGTGGTCAGATTCCACATTTGCCCCTGGAAATGTCTTACAATTTAAAATCGCTTGTGAGCTCTGCAACATCCATGTACTTATTTACATTTACATGACAAACCCTATTTTCAGGGCTATATTTTAATTTGGACAAATGGATCTATGCAGATATTTGTAAAAACGACAGTGATACATCAGTCCATACTAATGTAAAATTGCCGCCTTCTGAAGAAGACAAATTTAAATTTGTTGAAACCTAGGTAAACATTTCTTTATCCATTGCAACTGGTCGGCTGTTTTTAATTTTATTACGTGGAACCGTTGCTGTTGTGCAGCTATGTTTAAAATACTGAATTTAAAATCTGGTTCCTATATCTCTTTCTTACCATTATATAATCAGTCTGAAACCTTCCAGCGTCCTTAGGTCTCTTCCATATATACAATATTATTTCATGATTCTTAAACCTAGTGTTAGCGATGATTAAGATATGCTCTGTGCAAAATTCTACCAGGTGGCTTCCTCTTTCATTCCTTACCCCAATCCATATTCGTCTACTATTTTTCCTTTTCTTCTTTTTCCTACTACCGAACTCCAGTCCTCCATGACTATTAAATTTTCGTCTCCCTTAACTATCTGAATAACTTCTTTTATCTCATTTCTTCAATCTCTTCAACATCTGCTGATCTAATTGGTATTTAAACTTGTACTACTGTCATAGGCGTGGGCTTCAGGTCTATCTTGGCTAAATTTATGCGTTCACTATACCGTTGGTAATAGCTTACCTGCGTTCCTATTCCTACTCCTGCATTACCTCTATTTGATTTTGTATTTATAGCCCTGTATTCACCACATCCGAAGTCTTGTTCCTCCTGCCACCGAACTTCACTAATTTCCACTATATCTAACTTTAACCTACACATTTCCCTTTTTAAATTTTCTAATTCTACCTGCCCGATTAAGTGATCTTACATCCCACGCTCGTTCCGCAGAATATCAGTTTTATTTCTGATGCTAACGACGTCCTCCCGAGTAGTCCCTGCATGGAGATCCGAATGGGGGATTATTTTACCTCCAGAATATTTTATCCAACAGGATGCCACCATCATTTAACCATACAGTAAAGCTGCATGCCCTCGGCAAAATTAAGGTTGTAGTTTCCCCTTGCTTTCATGCTTTCAATCGTTCGCAGTACCAGCACAGTGATGTTTTGGTTGATGTTGCAAAGCCAGTTCAGCCAATCATCCAGACTGTTGGGCCTGCAACTACTGAAAATGCTGCTGCCTCTCTTCAGGAACAACACGTCTCGTCTCTCAACACATACCCATCCACTGTGGTTGCACCCACAGTACGGCTATCTGTATCGCTGAGGCACGCAAGCCTCCCCACCGACAGCAAGTCCCATGGTTCGTGGGGGGAAAGCTAATATCCTGTTTCTAAAGCTAACTGAAAACAGTAACTTTATTACATGTTATCCTAACACAGGGACGGGAATCACAATGTTGATTTGCAATTCATTTGGTAATTATTATGCTCTCTAATAACCAACTAAAAATTGTATTGAGTTCAGAGGCGAATACTGTTTCTGGAGGACAAAAGTGTTTGACTATTAGCTTTACATAAAAAAAGGAAAATTTTTATATTCGATATCCATAAATATTGTATGGCAACTCTTATTGTAAGTTAGTTCAAATACAACAGAAGATTGTAGGGTGGTAGGATTTATTACTATTTCCAACGGTGTTTCATGACAGCTTCAAATTTAAAGCATAGTTATAACTTGACCACGTGTGTATTTTTTAGCTCCGTGTGATTTCTTGCTCTCACAACAAGTGTGTCAAACGTCACGCGATTTCTCGAGCCGGAACCGATACTGTAGCGAGCACTGCAGCGTTTTGGCAAATCTCTAGTTTGTTAGAATGCAGTATAATTTACCCTGTACCAACGTACACATTCCATGTATTGCAGGCCAAGTCAGGGCACCGCATCGGAATTTTGAAAGAAACATATCAATCTCCTCACATATTCTCCACTTTTCCATGCAATAATTGTGATACCACACATCGATAACACCCCACAGGCATCAAAGCTGGCAACGGAATTGCAAGTTTCTGTCAGACGCCGAAAGCAGTCGCATGGAAGTTGACGGAACCAGTGGTGTGTGCCCGCTGATCCACGCCTCCAGTGGCTCCGGACTAAGAGCGGCCCTGCCGCCAGAGTATAACACGGCCAGCAGCAGCCACACAGCCTGCTCGCACTTGGACTCTCTTCGTTAGCACAGATGCTGCATAGTCATAGCTCAAACACCATTGTTCATAACAAATTTGTTTGGATGGTCATCCTCCGCAGCAACCACACAAGTATTTTGTTCATCATCATCATCATCATCATCATTTAAGACTGATTATGCCTTTCAGCGTTCAGTCTGGAGCATAGCCCCCCTTATACAGTTCCTCCATGATCCCCTATTCAGTGCTAACATTGGTGCCTCTTCTGATGTTAAACCTATTACTTCAAAATCATTCTTAACCGAATCCAGGTACCTTCTCCTCGGTCTGCCCCGACTCCTCCTACCCTCTGCTGCTGAATCCATGAGTCTCTTGGGTAACCTTGCTTCTCCCATGCGTGTAACATGACCCCACCATCTAAGCCTGTTCGCCCTGATTGCAACATCTATAGAGTTCATTCCCAGTTTTTCTTTGATTTCCTCATTGTGGACACCCTCCTGCCATTGTTCCCATCTACTAGTACCTGTAATCATCCTAGCTACTTTCATATCCGTAACCTCAACCTTATTGATAAGGTAACCTGAATCCACCCAGCTTTCGCTCCCATACAACAAAGTTGGTCGGAAGATTGAACGGTGCACAGATTACTTAGTCTTGGTACTGACTTCCTTCTTGCAGAAGAGAGTAGATCGTAGCTGAGAGCTCACTGCATTAGCTTTGCTACACCTCGCTTCCAGTTCTTTCACTATGTTGCCATCCTGTGAGAATATGCATCCAAGGTACTTGAAACCGTCCACCTGTTCTAACTTTGTTCCTCCTATTTGGCACTCAAACCGTTTATATTTCTTTCCCACTGACATTACTTTCGTTTTGAAGATGCTAATCTTCATACCATAGTCCATACATTTCTGATCTAGCTCTGAAATATTACTTTGCAAACTTTCAATCGAATCTGCCATCACAACTAAGTCATCCGCATATGCAAGACTGCTTATTTTGTGTTCTCATATCTTAAAATCTCAAAAAGGTGGGAATTTAAGGAGATGGGACCTGGATAAACTGAAAGAACCAGAGGTTGTACAGAGTTTTAGGGAGAGCATAAGGGAACAATTGACAGGAATGGGGGAAAGAAATACAGTAGAAGAGGAATGGGTAGCTTTGAGGGATGAAGTAGTGAAGGCAGCAGAGGATCAAGTAGGTAAAAAGACCAGGGCTCTTAGAAATCCTTGGGTAACAGAAGAAATATTGAATTTAATTGATGAAAGGAGAAAATATAAAAATGCAGTAAATGAAGCAGGCAAAAAGGAATACAAACGTCTCAAAAATGAGATCGACAGGAAGTGCAAAATGGCTAAGCAGGGATGGTTAGAGGACAAATGTAAGGATGTAGAGGCTTATCTCACTAGGGGTAAGATAAATACTGCCTACAGGAAAATTAAAGAGATCTTTGGAGATAAGAGAACCACTTGTATGAACATCAAGAGCTCAGATGGAAACCCAGTTCTAAGCAAGGAAGGGAAAGCAGAAAGGTGGAAGGAGTATATAGAGGGTCTATACAAGGGCGATGTACTTGAGGACAATATTATGCAAATGGAAGAGGATGTAGATGTAGATGAAATGGGAGATACGATACTGCGTGAAGAGTTTGACAGAGCACTGAAAGACCTGAGTCGAAACAAGGCCCCCGGAGTAGACAACATTCCATTGGAACTACTGACGGCCTTGGGAGAGCCAGTCCTGACAAAACTCTACCATCTGGTGAGCAAGATGTATGAAACAGGCGAAATACCCTCAGACTTCAAGAAGAATATAATAATTCCAATCCCAAAGAAAGCAGGTGTTGACAGATGTGAAAATTACCGAACAATCAGTTTAATAAGCCACAGCTGCAAAATACTAACACGAATTCTTTACAGACGAATGGAAAAACTAGTAGAAGCCGACCTCGGGGAAGATCAGTTTGGATTCCGTAGAAATACTGGAACACGTGAGGCAATACTGACCTTACGACTTATTTTAGAAGAAAGATTAAGGAAAGGCAAACCTACATCTCTAGCATTTGTAGACGTAGAGAAAGCTTTTGACAATGTTGACTGGAATACTCTCTTTCAAATTCTAATGGTGGCAGGGGTAAAATACAGGGAGCGAAAGGCTATTTACAATTTGTACAGAAACCAGTTGGCAGTTATAAGAGTCGAGGGACATGAAAGGGAAGCAGTGGTTGGGAAGGGAGTAAGACAGGGATGTAGCCTCTCCCCGATGCTATTCAATCTGTATATTGAGCAAGCAGTAAAGGAAACAAAAGAAAAATTCGGAGTAGGTATTAAAATCCATGGAGAAGAAATAAGAGCCTTGAGGTTTGCTGATGACATTGTAATTCTGTCAGAGACAGCAAAGGACCTGGAAGAGCAGTTGAACGGAATGGACAGTGTCTTGACAGGAGGATATAAGATGAACATCAACAAAGGCAAAACGAAGATAATGGAATGTAGTCGAATTAAGTCGGGTGATGCTGAGGGAATTAGATTAGGAAATGAGACACTTAAAGTAGTAAAGGAGTTTTGCTATTTGGGGAGCAAAATAACTGATGATGGTCGAAGTAGAGAGGATGTAAAATGTAGACTGGCAATGGCAAGGAAAGCGTTTCTGAAGAAGAGAAATTTGTTAACATCGAGTATAGATTTAAGTGTCAGGAAGTCATTTCTGAAAGTATTTGTATGGAGTGTAGCCATGTATGGAAGTGAAACATGGACGGTAAATAGTTTGGACAAGAAGAGAATAGAAGCTTTCGAAATGTGGTGCTACAGAAGAATGCTGAAGATTAGGTGGGTAGATCACATAACTAATGAGGAAGTATTGAATAGGATTGGGGAGAAGAGAAGTTTGTGGCACAACTTGACCAGAAGAAGGGATCGGTTGGTAGGACATGTTCTGAGGCATCAAGGAATCACCAATTTAGTATTGGAGGGCAGCGTGGAGGGTAAAAATCGTAGGGGGAGACCAAGAGATGAATACACTAAGCAGATTCAGAAGGATGTAGGTTGCAGTAGGTACTGGGAGATGAAGAAGCTTGCACAGGATAGAGTAGCATGGAGAGCTGCATCAAACCAGTCGCAGGACTGAAGACCACAACAACAACATATCTTAATCTCACCCAGCCAGTCTATTGTTTTTAACATATGATCCATAACTAATATGAACAACAGTGGAGACAGGTTGCAGCCTTGTCTTACCCCTGAAACTACTCTGAACCATGAACTCAATTTACCATCAACTCTAACTGCTGCCTGACTATCCATGTAAAGACCTTTAATTGCTTGCAAAAGTTTGCCTCCTATTCCATAATCTTGTAGAACAGACAATAACTTCCTCCTAGGAACCCGGTCATATGCCTTTTCTAGATCTATAAAGCATAGATACAATTCCCTGTTCCACTCATAACAGTTCTCCATTATTTGCCGTAAGCTAAAGATCTGGTCCTGATAACCTCTAAGAGGCCTAAACCCACACTGATTTTCATCCAATTGGTCCTCAACTAATACTCGCACTTTCCTTTCAACAATACCTGAGAAGATTTTACCCACAACGCTGATTAAAGAGATACCTCTGTAGTTGTTACAATCTTTTCTGTTTCCATGTTTAAAGATTGGTGTGATTACTGCTTTTGTCCAGTCTGACGGAACCTGTCCCAACTCCCAGGCCATTTCAATTATCCTGTGTAGCCATTTAAGACCTGACATTCCACTGTATTTGATGAGTTCCAACTTAATTTCATCCACCCCAGCCGCTTTATTGCACTGCAATCTATTGACCATTTTTTCCACTTCCTCAAATGTGATCCTATTTCCATCATCATTCCTAACCCATTCTACCTCGAAATCTGAAACATTACTGATCGCATTTTCACCTACATTGAGCAACTCTTCAAAATATTCCCTCCATCTGTCCAAGGCATCCACAGGATTCACCAGCAGTTTTCCTGACCTGTCCAAAATACTTGTCATTTCCTTCTTACCTCCCTTTCGATGACTGCTAATTACACTCCAGAATGGTTTTCCAGCAGCTTGACCCATAGTCTCCAACCTGTTTCCAAAGCCTTCCCACGATTTCTTTTTGGATGCTGCAATTATCTGTTTGGCTTTGTTTCTTTCTTCAACATAACTTTCTCTGTCTACCTGGGTTCTGGTATGTAGCCATTTTTGATACGCCTTCTTTTTCCTTTTACAGGCTGCCTTGACTGTATCATTCCACCAAGCTGTTTGCTTCATCCTACTTTTACACACTACTGTTCCAAGACATTCTTTAGCCACTTCTAGTACTGTGTCCCTGTACCTTGTCCATTCCTTTTCCAATGACTGTAATTGACTACATTCAACTAACTGGTACCTTTCTGAGATCGCTGTTATGTACTTGTGCCTGATTTCCTTATCCTGAAGTTTCTCCACTCTTATCCTCCTACATATGGACCTGACCTCCTGCACTTTCGGCCTCACAATACCAATTGCACTGCAGATTAAATAATGATCAGTGTCATCAAAGAATCCCCTGAATACACGTGTGTCCCTCACAGCCTTCCTGAATTCCTGATCTGTTATTATATAGTCAATGACAGATCTGGTTCCCCTGCCTTCCCAAGTATTTTGTTCTGTAAATAAAACTGCCTTTTCTCACTGCAACTGTAATTTATTTTTCCCATAAAAAAAACGCTATGTGAACTGTTTGATAATCTAAAAATAACAAAACTGTATCGTTCTACAGCCACTGAAGATGCCTTAGAGTAAGAAAAAGGCGAAACGCGTGTGGGAAAAGTAAATTGCAGTTGCGGCAAGAAAAGTCTGTTTTAATTACAAAATAAATAATACCATTGTTCACAGATTAGTTCAGAGAGCCTCAGCCTTGTTGACGTTGAGAGCTGGACTCATTTCTTGCTGTATTATTTGTAGTGATTCTATGTATGCTTGGAGAAATATAAATTATAAAAATCTTGTGCTTGTTGTCTTAACTTGTTCGCTAATCATTTCTGCTCCCATCTAGCTTTCCTACGATGACAGTTGCCGCACCTCTTTCTAGGCCGCCTCTCCTTAAGCCGTCGGCACACGGACCGTGCATCCGAACGTTGAGTCTTGAGCGCACCGAGTTTCCGACGTCATGGCGCTGAATAGCACGTTCGGGAGTCTTTCCGGACGTGCAGAGGAATATATAACATGTCAGATATTCTGAGCGTGCGTCTGAGCGTTGACCAATTAGGTGACACAACGCCACCAACGTCACATGCCCGCCATCTCCCTTCAGCACAGAGTTATGAGCCGCCATATTGGCATTCAGTTCAAGCGTGTATGTAAACATGCCGTTTCTAAGCACCAGCAAATTGAGAATCACTCGAAAACCCGCTGTTAACTGTGTGATTCGTTGCAATAAAATAATGAGAAACGTCATATTCGTGGCAAAAGAATTATTGTAACTTGCTTATTATGAGAGCATGCTCGTTGAAGGCAGCGACACACTAAGGATTCACCAAAAACGCGTTGTTCTTGGTACAATTTGTTATAGTTAAATGTCAGTTAGTCACATAGCTACGATTAAAGCTTTTATCAAGTGGCAACACGCTAGTATTGGCTCATTACCATGTGTTGTAGGTATAGCGTAGTGACTAGTGTTACTGATTATTGTCGCGTGATAGTTCGATAGTTCGCGTCTCACCACGTTCATATTCTTTTCTACGATTCACGTTTTAAATAGGTTCTGATGCCTTGTTATTAGTTTAATATAAGTATAGACTATAATATTTGATGTTATGTAAATATAAGTTCACCTTTTTTTGTGGAGTGAATTTGTTCGATTGGCTTAATCTACAGGACAACTTACGGTACTTGTACAAAGCTATTTTGCTCCTTTTTCTTTTACGTTTCGCAATTCACATGATGCAAAGATTCTGCTACTGGGTAGGAACAGTGATCAAGTAAGAATGATCTTGGGGTTTTACTAAAATGTGGGAATGATGAAATAATGTTTGTCTTATGTGGAGAACTATTGCAAATTTGTATCGCACTGTTTGTAATGGAACTTTTATAAGCCTGTGTCCTTACTGATTGGACATGTTACTTTCCTTTTCCTCTTAAAACATGTACATGGATATTGAAGTTTCTCTTTGTGTATATTACATATAGAACAACGTGACTAGCATATATACAATGGAGGAAATGTGAGTTTTAATAGAGCTAACGTGAGAATTTTACGCGTGCCTGTTTAGTAAGCAGTGTGATTTACGAACTAGAAACATCCCGCAACGGCCGCTGGAGAGCGTTGCGATCGCGTATACCACGATGGGGGCCCACGTACCGTATGCACAAGTCGCATCGTTCCTGAGCGTTCAGTAGGACGTTGAACTCGACACGCTCAACGTTGACGTTCGACAGCACGGTCCGTGTGCCGCCGGCTTTAGTGTTGTGTATGACGTCGTTCACAACAAATCTGGCGATGAGAGGTAGTGCCTGCGACTGGCAGCCTTCGAGTTGGCTTCTTCCTGTTCTGTCGTCTTTCTAATTGGTTTATGCTGACGTTGCTTGTTTCTTTTTGTCCCCAGTGTTTGCTTTGCCCGTGCTCCTTATGTCTAAGTTCCACGGTTGGTGCTTTTCCAACCCTTTCTGCTTTTTCTGTGCTTCTTTGTCTTCTTAAATTGTGCATTGCGTAATTGATTGTGGCTACTACGCCGCAGTCGCCTACTGCACCGCCTGTAGTTGATCTAACTCAGTTTATTCTATTTCATAGTCAACAAATGGCGCAGCTGCTTGAAGTGACGACTCGTTTGAAACATCCCCTTAGAAAAATTTTATAAATGACAGTGATGGAAAACCTATACGTTATTTGATTTTCAAACAGCTGAGCAAAACTGAACGTACTCAGACATTCACTAAACTGACACACAATATTTTTAGCGCAACGCTATCTGACTTTCAGTAATCCCTACAAAAGAATGGCCCTGACTAACAATAACCTATACCTTTCATGAATCACTTACCTCACAAAAATCTTCGTTACTCAAACTACTGCAATATAGCGAGCGCCAATACTGCCAGCTAAATGTTGTTGTTGTTGTGGTCTTCAGTCCTGAGACTGGTTTGATGCAGATCTCCATGCTACTCTATCCTGTGCAAGCTTCTTCATCTCCCAGTACCTACTGCAACCTACATCCTTCTGAATCTGCTTAGTGTATTCATATCTTGGTCTCCCTCTACGATTTTTACCCTCCACGCTGCCCTCCAGTGCTAAATTTGTGATCCCTTGGTGCCTCAAAACATGTTCTACCAACCGATCCCTTCTTCTAGTCAAGATGTGCCACAAACTTCTCTTCTCCCCAATCCTATTCAATACCTCCTCATTAGTTACGTGATCTACCCACCTTATCTTCAGCATTCTTCTGTAGCACCACATTTCGAACGCTTCTATTCCCTTCTTGTCCAAACTAGTTATCGTCCATGTTTCACTTCCATACATGGCTATACTCCATACAAATACTTTCAGAAACCACTTCCTGACGCTTAAATCTATACTCGATGTTAACAAATTTCTCTTCTTCAGAATCGATTTCCTTGCCATTGCCAGTCTACATTTTATATCCTCTCTACTTCGACCATCATCAGTTATTTTACTCCCTAAATAGCAAAACTCCTTTACTACTTTAAGTGTCTCATTTCCTAATCTAATTCCCTCAGCATCACCCGATTTAATTTGACTACATTCCATTACCCTCGTTTTGCTTTTGTTGATGTTCATCTTATATCCTCCTTTGAAGACACTGTCCATTCCGTTCAACTGCTCTTCCAAGTCCTTTGCTGTCTCTGACAGAATTACAATGTCATCGGCGAACCTCAAAGTTTTTACTTCTTCTCCATGAATTTTAATACCTACTCCGAATTTTTCTTTTGTTTCCTTTACTGCTTGCTCAATATACAGATTGAATAACATCGGGGAGAGGCTGCAACCCTGTCTCACTCCTTTCCCAACCACAGCTTCCCTTTCATGCCCCTCGACTCTTATAACTGCCATCTGGTTTCTGTACAAATTGTAAATAGCCTTTCGCTCCCTGTACTTTACCCCTGCAACCTTCAGAATTTGAAAGAGAGTATTCCAGTTAACATTGTCAAAAGCTTTCTCTAAGCCTACAAATGCTAGAAACGTAGGTTTGCCTTTTCTTAATCTTTCTTCTAAGATAAGTCGTAAGGTTAGTATTGCCTCACGTGTTCCAACATTTCTACGGAATCCAAACTGATCTTCCCCGAGGTCCGCTTCTACCAGTTTTTCCATTCGTCTATAAAGAATTCGCGTTAGTATTTTGCAGCTGTGATTTATTAAACTGATAGTTCGGTAATTTTCACATCTGTCAACACCTGCTTTCTTTGGGATTGGAATTATTATATTCTTCTTGAAGTCTGAGGGTATTTCGCCTGTCTCATACATCTTTCTCACCAGATGGTAGAGTTTTGTCATGACTGGCTCTCCCAAGGCCATCAGTAGTTCTAATGGAATATTGTCTACTCCCGGGGATTTGTGTCGACTCAGGTCTTTCATTGCTCTATCAAACTCTTCACGCAGTATCTTATCTCCCATTTCGTCTTCATCTACATCCTCTTCCATTTGCATAATATTGTCCTCAAGTACATCGCCCTTGTATAAACCCTCTATATACTCCTTCCACCTTTCTGCCTTCCCTTCTTTGGTTAGAACTTGATATTCATACAAGTGGATCTCTTCTCTCCAAAGGTCTCTTTAATTTTCCTGTAGGCTGTATCTATCTTACCCCTAGTGAGATAAGCCTCTACATCCTTACATTTGTCCTCTAGCCATGCCTGCTTAGCCATTTTGCACTTCCTGTCGATCTCATTTTTGAGACGTTTATATTCCTTTTTGCCTGCTTCATTTACTGCATTTTTATATTTTCTCCTTTCATCAATTAAATTCAAAATTTCTTCTGTTACCCAAGGATTTCTATTAGCCCTCGTCTTTTTACCTACTTGATCGTCTGCTACCAGCTAAATAAAAGATTCTAATTACTGAAGGTACTAGCTACTGATTGGCATAGTTAGCAAATGAAAGATTTTGAAAGAGAACAAACAATGTATTTACCTTAATAATATTCAAAAGTCATCATATATATATTCATGATATCCAGTACTACAAATTTACTCTTTCTGATGGACACACGTCCAGATCATCCTCTCCCAAAACTCTGCCATCTCTCTCCCCACATCCACCACTGGTGGCGGCTCACCTCCAACTGCGCAACGCTACGCGCTGTTCGCATCCAACTGCCCAACACTACAATAGCAAAAATTGCAACAATGCAAACCAGCCACAGACTGCACACGGCACAGTCAGTGATTTTCATACAGAGCTCTATGTGGCGTTACCAGCATAACAACCTAAACAGCCTACTCACACGTTTCATGGTCGCGCAGATGACTTCACACAAGACGCCGGACCCAACGGCAGAGGCGCCGCCTGCGCCACCCTCGTATATTTCCTCTATTTCATGAGTTTGACGAGGAGAAGGAAGACTGGACAGAGTACCTCACACAGTTCCACGCACACATCGCACTGCATCACTTACAAGGTACTGACAAACATTCTTATTTCTTGGCCACGACGGGAGCGAATTTTTACAGGCTTTGTCCGAAACATTTTTCCCACGTTCCGCCCTGAACTAGCCCCGTATGAGAACCTATTGCAGGCACGTATGAACTATTATCACAGGTACAAGTGCCAGCTGCTCGTTACAGATTCTTCAGATTACGTAAGCAACAACGACAGTGGGCGGCTGAATTGGAATGCTTTATTAGACAGTGTGAAATCACATGTGACTGTTGCAAATATTACTGTGATGCAATGATTCATAATGCCATCACACACAATGTAGCTGACTCTCAAATTCGGGAACAGATTCATAAATACCCGGACGCCTCCTTGCAAGAAGTTCTGTAGCTTCTGGACTATCAAGATCACTTCGAAAACGCAGCAGAGAGTTTTGAAGTAGCTCCTGTTTAGATTAGATTAGATTAGTACTTGTTCCATAGATCATGAATACCACACTTCGTAATGATGTGGAACGTGTCAGGTTAATAAAAGGTGTCTATACAAGATATTACATTACACAAAATATTACATGACACTTAATATTTTTAATTTTCTTTGTGGGGGTTGGGGAAATTACCCACTTATTATATCCAAAAATTCATCTAAAGAGTAGAAGGAGTTGCCATTAAAAAATTCTTTTAATTTCCTTTTAAATGCTATATGACTATCTGTCAGACTTTTGATGCTATTAGGTAAGTGACCAAAGACTTTCGTGGCAGAATAATTTACCCCCTTCTGAGCCAAAGTTAGATTTAACCTTGAGTAGTGAAGATCATCCTTTCTCCTAGTGTTGTAGCCATGTACACTGCTATTACTTTTGAATTCGTTCGGATTATTAATAACAAATTTCATAAGTGAATATTGTGAGGCTACAGTGAAGATTTCTAGCTCAAATAAGTGTCTGCAGGATGATCTTGGATGGGCTCCAGCAATTATTCTGATTACACGGTTCTATGCAATGAGCACTCTTTTACTCAATGATGAGTTACCCCAGAATATGATGCCATAGGAAAGCAGAGAATGAAAATAGGCACGGTAAGCTAATTTACTCAGATGTATTTCGCCAAAATTTGCAATGACCCTAATAGCATAAGTAGCTGAACTCAGACGTTTCAGCAGATCCTCAGTGTATTTTTTCCAGTTCAACCCCTCATCAATGCATACACCTAGAAATTTTGAATATTCTACCTTAGCTACCGATTTCTGATCGAAGTCTATATTTATCAATGGTGTCATTCCATTTACTGTGTGGAACTGTATATACTGTGTTCTGTAGATAAGACAAACAGGCCCCACAGCCGGGTCTTGAACAGCTGCACGGCCGGCATAGCCACAGCGCACACGTAAACACGTGTCGCATCTGGCTCGAGGTGTGAAGTCGTGCTCTCGCTATAATACGGCACCTGATCGCCGATATTACCCCTCGCGTGAAGCGACTTGTTTTTCTGCGGCAAACGGGGATATGCACAGTCTGTGCGCGTACGGAAACGTAAAGCACCCCCATCTGCTACTCCTTCACGCAAATCTGTGTCACAGACAGTGTGTAGTGTGTTTTCAACACTCCCTACGTCATCACGGCAAAACAAGAGTGTAATAGCCGTTCAGGAAAGGCTCCCATCTCATCGGCTGTGAAGCTTTTTGTGTCTCTTACTATTGTTGCACAATCAGTACGTTTGGAACCTGACACTGGGGCTTCAGTGACTTTACTCAAGCGTAGCACTTACGAGTTGCTTGGAAAACCTAAGCTGTGCACATCACGGCATACGCTGACGGCATATAATGGCCAAGACATTCCTATCCTAAGCACTTGCAGCCTTCCTGGAACTTTCCGAAACTTGACAAAGACAGTAACGTTTGCGGTGCTTTCCTCCTAACACAGTGCTAATATTTTTAGCCTAGGCTCTTCAGATTTGTTTGGGTTAAGCATTCAGGACAATGTACTTTATGTTTCTTCCTTTGATCCTCGGGTCATTGTCGCTAAGTTATATGCAGAACTTCAGGATTTTTTTTTCTGAGGATAGAGGCAAAGCCAATAATTTTGTTGCCCACGAAACAAAGAAGGATATGCACAGCCACGTCTTGTTAGTGCTCGTCCAACTCTCAGGCTCTTGAAGAACAGGTGGCTCATGAACTTACTGTTTTGCAAAGTCACTGGGATCCTACCACCCATTACAGCCTGTCAGCAGGCGTCCCATCTTCTTATTCTAATGAAGCCATCCGACAGACTCCTGTTGGCCGCCGATTTTAAGAAAACTGTTAATCGTCAGTCACTCACAGTTATTCCTTGCCGCGTGCGGAATAATTGATGGATAAATTGCATGTCTGTCGTTGTGTTTCCAAAACTGATTTGCGCGACACTTACTTGCAAATCCCTCTGGATGAGCAATCGCAACAGTTCTTTGTCATTAATACTCATCTGGGTACCTTAAAATTTTTGCGATTGCCGTTTGGCAGTGCTTCCGTATCCGACATATTTCAGCGCTTTCTGGAGCAGCCGACTGCAAAATTTTATTTTTGCACAAATTATTTAGATGCCATTGTCGTCTCAGGTCGCACTCTCTGAAGAACACATTAGCAATCTTCGCGCTCTATTTCAAGTGTAACACAGACGAATGTGCATTTTTTTTCAGACTGAACATGAGTACTTAGAACATGACATTAATCGCCAGGGTAATCAAAGATTGCAATCACATTTGTTTGCTATCCGTGACCTTCCACGGCTACGTAACGTTGCGGGAACTGCAGTCCGTGTTAGGGGAGCTCACTATTACATTCCTAACGCCGCTCAAATCGCCGCTCCCTTACATCGCGTACCGAGCGAGGTGGTGCAGTAGCAAGCACACTGAACTCGCATTCGGGAGGACGACGGTTCAATCCCGCGTCCGGCCATCCTGATTTAGGTTTTCCGTGATTTCCCTAAATCGCTCCAGGCAAATGCCGGGATGGTTCCTTTGAAAGGGCACGGCCGACTTCCTTCCCCGTCCTTCCCTAATCCGATGACACCGATGACTTCGCTATCTGGTCTCCTTCCCCAAACAACCCAACCCCAACCCTTACATCGGTAGCTTATTGATAGACGCCTTGTTCATTTTGATCCAGCCAAACCAGTCGTCTTGGCTGTGGATGCTTCCTTTTACGGCATCGCTACAGTTTTGTCTCATAAATTCCATGCCGTTGAGAGTCCAACTGCTTTTGCTTCTAAGTTGTTCCATAAAGCTCAGTTTAATTATTCGTAAATTGAAAAGCTGGCTCTCACCATTGTCTGTGGTGTCACTAAGTTTGACAAGTATCTTTTTGGCAGAAAATTTTATTTGGTGACTGACCATAAACCTCTACGATCTTTGTTTAACCTTTCTCTCTCAGTCGTAAGTCACACAACACTGAAGCTGCAACAGTGGGCCGGCCGGAGTGGCCAAGGGCTTCTAGGCGCTTCAGTCTGGAACCGCGCGACCGCTACCGTCGCAGGTTCAAGTTCTAGGGGACTGATGACCTCAGATGTTAAGTCCCATAGTACTCAGAGCCGTTCTTTTTTTTTCAACAGTGGGCTCTTTCTTCGTCAAATTACCGCTATGAGATTGTCTATCGGCCCACTTCTATGCATGTCACCGCAGATGCTCTTCCTCGCCCCCCCTGTTGGCCCAGATTGAACATTCCATGAGTCCTCTGCTTCTTGTTGCTACACTGATGCACAAGATACATATTATTTTACATAGCTTTTGACTTAATCACCGGAAAATTACCCAGGCCACAGCAGCGGATCACGATTTGTAGATTATCTTGCACTACATTCGCACTAGTTGGACGTGTTCAGCCAGAGAGCTTCGTAGCGCTGTGGTTCGTCGATATTTTGCCCTGCAGCACGCCCATACAGTTTGACTTTGGTTCACACCGGTAATGA